>NW_026690178.1:0-41746 GCF_015227805.2 Hirundo rustica | reverse complement strand
CAAAACAGAATTACAAGACCCTTTGCCTGTCGGATGATCAAATAATAAACAGGACAATTGGAAACTGTCAGGGCATTTTTCTGGTATAACAATAAAATCAGATCATTACGAATATTTATAGACGTTACCTAAAAGCCTATCTATGAATAACAATGAAACCACATCACTCGTGGTTGTCTTCATTGTGTCTCGGGTTTAGTTCAGTTGCAATGGTATTGGGGTGGAGTGAGCGAGGTGCAGATAATTTGAGTTTTCTTGACATGAAAGGTACGTGACCCTTGGTTTGAAATACAGATATAAATGGGCTGTGCCAAGGATTTATTATAAATAAGGCCTTAAATAACTGCTGGTGTTTCTGTAGGTGTTCGAAGCCCCACTGAGCCTGCGTGCAGGGTGGTGTTTGAGAACGAGCAGGACAACGGGCGGAAGCGCAGCCTGGTGACCTCAGAGCCTCAGCACGTGACCCTCATCGTCTTTGGGATAGGGATGGTGAACAGAACCCACCTGGAGGCTGACATTGGAGGCCTCACCATGGAATCTGAGCTGAAGAGAATCCATGGCAGCTTCACCCTGAAAGAGAAGATGAAAGGTGGGACGAGCTAAAAGCGTTCTCCGTAACTAAAATCCCTGGCAGCTTTACATGTGCATGTGCAGTATGTGTGTCTGTAACATAATAATATTCAACAAGTTCTTTTAAAAACCTATTACTAGGATGCTGAAGGATTATAAAAAGATGCAAGATTTTCAGAAAATGCCATGGAGAAAATTGTCTTAGACGACAGTTACTCATTTTCAAAAGCTTTCTTCTTGTCACAATTGATAATTGACATCATCTAATGTGACTGCTAAAGCTGTAATTTTTCAGTTATTTTCCTGCTGCAATATTTTTAAAAGCAGTAAGCATACCTGAAGTACTGTACTGACTGAAATGTTCAAAATTTTTTTTTTCTAAAGATGTGCTGCACCAAAAGATGACTGAGACGTGTGCCACTGCTCACATAGGAGGTGTCAATATCGTCCTGCTGGAGGGAATTACCCCAAATATCCAGTAAGTAGGAAGTTTTCACAATTTAAAATTGTTAAGTTCATAGAAGTGGTATGAGTTGTATTCTTTCTCTTATGCTTCTAATTGATTTTTGAAACTTGTAGGTTCAACCATATGAGATTTTTAGGGAGTACTTAGTCTACTGACGCTAATTATTCCTGTCTAAAAGCTATAGTGTCTCTTTAATAGATATATTTTTCAACTCTCACGATGCATCATTCTATGTTCTCTCATGTTATTTTTACAGTTCTAATATCCCTTCTCCAGCCTTTATATAATTGATGAAACCTGGCAGGGGAGGGGAAGAGAACCACTTCTTGTGCATGAACATCATGAATCGCTTGCTCAGCATCCACATTGTTCTGGCTTTTTTATTTCTGCCAGGTTCACAGACTCAGAAAGGCCATGCAGTATTTTAATTTGTTCCCAGCTGCATCTCTTTGTGTTTGAGTTGCAGAATGAGCTGAACCACAGTTCTTTGTAGCACAGATCATCCTCACACAGTTGGGGTGTTAGCTGGGTAACCCTCAGTATGTGGATTTGTCTTAGAGCATGACTCGTGTAGAAAGGGGCTAAACAATGTCACTTGAGTTTCTCTCTCCTTTTAATTCCTGGGTAGTTTGGGGGATGCTACGTAGAAATTAAAACATACAGAATTTTATCATTTCCTCAGCTAAATTGCTTCCAATAAGTTTGTTTCAGAGGGATAAATAAAAGTTCCAATCTGACAGTCCTGAAGGGTTTCTGAAGGTGACCGAAGCTCTTCGTGACTGTTTTACATATAGGAAGGGTACAGAAGGAAAAGGGAGATATAATGATAAATCTTAAAAACAACAAGAGCAAAGAACAAACATGAGCAAAACCTTCAACTTGGTAATTTTGAAAATAAATGTCATATTGTGGGTTACAAGTAATTAACTGACTAATTTTGCATGACTGTTTATTCTTTATTTGCTTTGTTTTTGTTTTTCTTGCTTTCTCTTCAATCTTCATCTGTAGACTGGAGGATTTTCCTACATCTCCTACAAGCACAGCCAAACAAGAGTTTCTGTATGTCATATTATTATGTTTAATAGTCTTGCAATTAACTCCGTGTTGTGTAGCTAATGGCTGCATTCCTACTGTGTGTGATTGTGGAGGCAGATGTTGCTTGAATACATTCTGGTTTAACATCTGGTGTTACCTAGATAAGCTTTTTTTAATGAAGTCTGTTTAAACATCTGCCTAAAAAAAGTCCTCGTTACTGTTAGCAACATAGTTTTAGGGGCTGCTCTCGCACTGCACTCACTGCTGTAATGGTTTCACTGGCCTTGAAGTTCTTTAGATCTGCTTCTGTACCTCTTTTAATGAGCTGATATACTGTAGATAAATGTCAGGGAGCCCAGAAGTGAGATGTGCTTTGGAAATGCTGTGCTTGGAGTGATAGTTGTGGTGTCATTGTGAACAGGGCCTTTCCTTTTTGTCTTTATTTCCCTGTGTGCTGGTTTAGCTCCCAGGCATGCTGAAGATCTGTGTGTGTGGGTGCTGGTCTCCTCTCTCACAGTGTCTGTTTATTCAGTGTTGTGGTAATACAGGATTAACTTTAAAATGTCCTTATAGCTCTGGAAGGAGAGGTGATGGATTGTAAAACTGCAAGTGATGTAGGGAAAATATTGGGATCTGTGGTCCTTTTGGTCTGGTAGCAGCATTAAACCAGTGCATCGCTGGGTTGTTGAATTCGCTGCCACATGACGTGGTCAACAAAAGTATAAATGATTAAAAGCATTGGATAAATCCTTTTGTTTGGCCAGGTCTGGTGGTGAGTCACGAACACGATACAGCCTCTGGCTTGGAAAGGCAATTCCTAATGGCTGGAATTAAGGGCAGGATCCCTTTACTTATCCCTCAGGTGTCTGCTGCTGCCAGAGTTTTCAGCTGACTCGGTGCAGTAGTTCCTGTGTGTTACGGGCCTCCTGCTGACTTTTTTCTCCCCCTACACTTTTTACATCATTCCCAAAAGTCTGTTGAGTACTGGCCTTGTAGTCAGTTCTACAGCAGGACAAAGACTTCCAGTCACAAATTTTTCTGGAGAGTGATCATTTACTGTATTGATATATGAGATTATAGAATTCTCTCTGGAAGCATTACTGGTATGTAACTTCAATGATGATTAATGATTTCAATGAGAAACAACCAGATGTGTTACAGGCATATCACTGTAGAGGCGATCTGCAGAAAACTTCAGGTCTTTAATAATAAGTGGCTAGCCAGACAGTTGTTCCACATTTCATTCTGTCATGGAAGTAGGTTTTTTGTAGGCAAGCAGCGGGGAAGTTGATTTTTACATGAAACATGGAGAAAAGCACAGTTAATTTTGCTGAGGTTTTTTCCTCCTGTAACAGCTATACTATAATTTTTAATTAAGGCAATGTTTAAAATGGTTTGAATGACAGTAGTATTTTGTGTTATTGATGAAGATGGAAATCTGTTCTTGATTGGCTTCACAACAGTTGAGTCAGAATGGCGGCAGGAAGAGAGTAGGAAATAAGTAGACATCAAGAGACTTAATTACATTTTTCTTTTAAGGAGGTGGATTAAAACAATTCTGGCCTTAAGTAATGTTTATTTGTATAATGTTTTTCTGAAAATTGTTGTGAATTGCTTCTTCCTTCATCACGTATTTTGAAATAATTTCTACTTGACAGTCTGCCCTAAAATATTAATTTTGAACTGCTTTAGGTCACTTGCATCTCTTACACAGCTGTGAAAATCTGAGAATCAGTTCCTTGAACTTCAGTCAATTAATTTGCTGTTGATAGGCCAGTAGTTGCCTTACAGTGCTGTGTATTTCTTGATTATGAGCAGAAGGGTGATGCCTTTTTTGGGCGAGTTGTATTTCCACATCTGGGTCGCTTTGGGCTTGCTGATATTTTAGCATAAGAATAAGAAGAAACATTACTTAGAGAGTGGAGTTCATAGAATATTGTATCTTTCACCATGAGACCAAACTGTCTAGAAACAATTTAAATATGATACAAAAATGTTGTAGCTATATGCCTTGAAATACAGCATTTGAGAAACTTGCACCGAATGTTGCAGTTTTATAGTCTATTTTTCAGCCATTTTAGCTGATGTATTGCATCTTGACAACTACATGTCCTTCTCTTTGAGGCTGTAATTCTGTGTTGGCTGCATAATATACTTCCATTGGGTAACCCTCCAGGAACTGACCAGAGAAACATTAATGTGTTACCCCAATACATTTTTTTAAAAGGAGTTTCGTGAATTCTCCTATGCCAAAATTCTGTTACGACATCAAAAGCTGTCAGCTTAGTGCAGTTATATTTTTATCTTGGGTAAACATTGCGAACCATATCCGTCCTCAACATTAAAATAAAGTTTGGATAATGTATTTTGGAATAATATGCTGGAATTAAATATCAGTATTAACTCACAAATTAATCTCTCACGTGCTGTGTATTTACTGTTAAGTACTTCCTCAAATGATCTTATTTGGATGCAACACTCAGATTTTTACCAAAAGGATGATTCAAGATTAGTCCTGAACAGGAGTTGAAATGGAAGGCTCTGTTTTTTTGTTTCTGTGTGTGCAAATTTGTCTGTGTGCAGCCTGGTGTGCATGCACAGAAATGACCTTACTTTAGGCAAGAACGGCAGTTTGGAGCAGGTATTTTTGCCATGCATGACGTGTAGCTCCCTTCAGCGTAGCCTAGTTGTTTGTGGCATGTAGTGCATCCGTGTGTAAAGCGAAAGAAAAAGGACAAACAGCATTACTTCAGAATTCAGCTAACGCTTACGAACTCAGTTTCACCCGCAGCTGGGAGGGCGCGCAAATGACTGCCGTTCCCTTTTGCTGGCAGAACCGTGGTGAAGTGCAGCATCGCCAAATCCCAGGCCCTGTACAGCGCCCAGAGGGGGCTGAAGACCAACAACGCGGCCGTGGTGAAGGTGGGCGCCATCAGCATCAACATCCCGCAGCACCCGGCCACGCTGCACAGCATGATGGTGCGCAGCTCCCACCAGCTCTCCAAGCAGATCTCCGACCTCATCCGGCAGCCCTCCACCGCGTGAGTGCTCCCAGAGCCCGCCCCAAACGGCAGCGTGCGGCCCCCTCAGGTGTCTGTGGGGACGGGCAGGGGGATTAACGGGAGGCTTTCCCGCTCTTTGTCTTGGTCCACAGGCCCCAGCCGGCCAAAGAGGACGTGGCCACTCCTCTGCCCTCTGAGAAGACTCCAACGAGCATCAATCAAACGCCGGTGGAAACAAATGAATTCCCCCAGCTGCCCGAAGGCTTGGAGAAGAAGCCCATTGTGCTGAAGTTCAGTGCCATGATAGATGGGATTGCCATCGGGGCAGCACTCCTGCCCTCCCTGAAGGCAGAATACAAGATGGGAAGAATGAGGAGTCATGGAATGACTGGTAAGAGTTCTCTGGAACTTCAAAAACATCATTGCCTTAATTTGACCTTCCTGTAAGCATGCAAAAGCACTCGCTGTTTCTGTTGAGTTATAGCTAGAGCTTTCAATCTGCTGCCATCTGTTTGTTGTTTTTTTTTTAACGTGGGCTTCAGTCAGCCTAGAAGTTACACTGTGGTCGTTATAGACAATTCCCAGAGGCAGAATGCAAGAGCAGATGAGGACATGTATGCATTCATATATAGCATTCTCCCAGGAAGCTTCCCTCTGACTGCCAAAATCAGCTTATGATCCTTGATTAATTAAATTTTAATTTGGAATGCTACTTGAGAATAGTATTGCAAGGCCTCGGTGCACTTGAGGTGGTTTGTATGACTCCTTTCTTGACTCTTGACTTTATGACTCAGTCTTACTACCGCGGAGTCTTTGTTTTCTTTGGATGTTAAGGCAACCCAGAATCATGCGGGTGGATATTTATAATTCTTTAGGTCTGTGCACTTCAGTAACATTTTAAACGTATCAATTTTCTTTATTGTTCAAAAACTGTTCTTAAATTTAAGGAAAAACAAGAGATTCTTTTCCCAGTTCATACCCTTTCTTTCCCTGCCTTCCATTTACAGGTGCCCAAACGAGATTTAATTTTGAGCTTCCAAACCACAGACTACGCTTCACTTCCAAAGTTTCTGCCACTGACATGTCAACCATTCCTCCTTCGGCCAGTCTCAACCTGCCTCCTGTCACCATGTCAGGGAAATATGTCATGGAAGAGCACGACACTTACTCTGACCAGATCTGGAGCATCGATGAGCTCCCTGCCAAGCAAGGCTACTACCTGCAGGGGAACTACCTGCGCTGTGTGGCTGAGGTGGGTCTGAAAGGCTGCAGTCATCTTGGATTACTTATCTCCCTTCTGGTACAATTCTGGCTGTGCATCTCCACTTTTTTTTTATGATCTGCCTCCTGCAGAACTCTCAGGTTTACAAGTTGAATCCAAATACTGAAAAACTGGAAGACTGCTTTGTTGTTTTATAAGTGTGTGGGGTTTTTTTTTCTGTGATTAGACAGCTCCAAGTTCAATAATGACATGACATAGAACCATAGTGATATAAAATTTTCTGCTCGACACAGAGTGTTCTGTTCACAAGTTCTACTTGTGTGCCAGTTTCCATAGTTAATTTTCCCAGAGAGAAAAGTGATGCTGCTGAAAAGAAACCTACCTGCTGGGGAAAAAGCAGGGCATTCCTACTAACTAATTCTTTAGTCAGAAAAATAGTCTGGCATGTTTGTAATTGAGAATTCTGATGTTTGCAGCTAAAAAAAACAACCCTAAAAATCCACTGTTTTTAGAACTAAGATTTGCTCTCAAATGTTCTACTTCTGCAGGTTGGCTCCTTTGAACATAATCTCACGACTGACCTTTTAAACCATTTAGTGTTTGTGCAAAAAGTGTTCATGAAGGAAGTAAATGAGGTCATACAGAAGGTCTCAGGTAAGCAGAACACTTAGAAGCCACTTTAATTGAGATCCTCAGACCTTGTTTGATGGCAGTATTATGTAGCTCTCAGGATCAGCTGTTTAATTTCACAGACACCCTCATTTCATCTCCAGCACTACAAGCAACAGCAGAAGGCAGAACTGGACTTGGAAATAACAACAGAGGTTCTGGAAATTATTCTAGGTCTATTGTAAGCAGGACTTTTATTGGGAAGCAGGATTGTTTGGCATTCTGGACATCAGCCTCTGTGGCTCTCCATGGTGTCACCTTGGCTGGATTACTTTCTGTATTCACTTCCCTTGATTTGAACGTTTTTTGAGTTATCCTAAAAGGCTGTTAGAGAAATGCAGCTAATTTTTAGTGGAAAAAATCATCAATAGCTGGAAATATAATGAGGAAAGAAAGAATAAAAATGGTAACTAATGAAAAGAGTGTCTATGTGCACATCTACCTCTTTTCATGTCCCTCTGTGTATGTGTGTGTGTATATATATTCAGGTATACAAATGCAATAAAAGAACGGTGCAGGTCCACATGATGTGCCCTTGAGGCAGTTAGAAAATGAAGTGGAGAAAATGGAAAATGCCACATTCCCTGAAGGCTAACAAAACCCTGATATTTGTTCCAGCCAAAATACGTTCATATTGGTAGTAAGAAAATGCTTAGGGAAAGAATAAATCTTGTGACAGCTGTCATTATTCTACTAGAGGTTTTTTTTTTTGTAGAGAATCATATAGTGCTGAACCAGGAAACCTGTATTAGCCTTCACAGCCTTTCTTAGACTCTGCATTTCAATCTCCCCTGCATTTTTATATGAGGAATTTATTACCAGTGCTGGTTCTCTGCTTTTCCAGACTGTAAATTTGTATTGCAAATAGCAGCCTGATGGTTTTTGAAATGTGACTGTTGCCTTCCATATTGGGGTAATGCAGCAGGGACGTGGTCAGGCCAGCAATCTGTGGGTCTGGGTGCTCAGTGCAGAACAATGGTGGCAGAAATTGGCTTTGTCCCTCTGGCTTGGAGCAAAGTAATTTTTTAAATGGCTTGAAAATACCAATTAGTGTGATGTGCTGTACTGGTTTTTTTTCTAAGTATGGTTTGAGTTGCACTAAAATATGTTTGCATATTATCCTTACATAAAAACTGTGTAAGTACCAATTACTGAAGGTGAAGTTGCGCACATTGAGAGCTAGTTAATGAACAAAGCAGTTCATAATAATTGCATCCGGAAGTTGAAGGCAGTGTTGATTAAAAAAAAATTATCCAGATATAAAATGGAGTGATAAAAAAATTATTGTTGTTTAGGTTTTTTTTGAATCTGTGATTTAACTGCTTGTCCTTACCACCAAATAACTATAATTGTAATTAGATTAACTGGCATATTCGGAGAGAATTAAATTCTCTCAGAACTAAATTGCTGCTTTTCCAGCAGCAAGCACTTCCAAGTTGGGATGTAGATAAATCTCAAGGAGAATTAAAACCAGGATTGCTTCTTCAAGGGTATTAATTTGGGATAAAATATGCCAGATGAGGAAGTAAACCCCAAAATAAAAATAAAATAATTGCAGAATACTCTTTCCTCCTTTCATTGAAAAATAGTGATATACATTCAGTTCTTCATTTCATGGAATTTTGCATAGTATTTGGTCAAGTGTTAAACTTGTATTGTCAGATAAGTAGGAGATACATTGGTGCAGGGGACAAATAATACCTTTTTTGAAAAGCAGGTGTCACTCCTTACAGGTTTTGAAACTTCCTGTGGAAAGTTTCCCAGGAGGGAGGAACATGCCTCTGTTCCTTCATTCTTGGTGATGAGATATTAATTATATGTCAGAAGATGCATCTGCACTGATGTCTTCAATACTCACTTGTTTTTATAAACCTTCAACTAATCACTGTTTAAAATGAGGCTTAATTCATGGTCACCTTTTTATATGTATTAGTTTTTAAATGTTTTCTTTGGTAAAACTGTGACTGTACATATTTAATGTGTTCAGGAGGGGAGCAGCCAATACCTCTTTGGAATGAACATGATGGCACAACAGATGGAGATAAACCAAAAATTCTTCTCTACTCATTGAGCCTGCAGTTCAAGGTAATCTTACGATGACAAAACAGTGGTGGTTTGGTTTTTTTTTTCTTTCTCATCATGTCTCAGATGAGAACCAGATGCTCATAACTTTGTACCTTCCTTATCCATTAGGGAATTCAGGTGACAGCTACAACTCCCTCAATGCGTGCTGTGAGGTTTGAAACGGGCTTGATAGAACTGGAGCTCTCCAACAGACTGCAAACCAAAGCAATGCCTGGAAGCAGCAGCTACCTCAAACTGTTTGGGAAATGCCAGGTGGATTTGAATCTGGCACTTGGACAGATTGTTAAACATCAGGTTAGCGCTCAAAATCTTTGCACGTAATGTTCTTAACAATGTGTGATGAAAAAACTACATAATCGAGCCAAGAGGTAGTTGTGCAGTGCTGGTTTTTTGTTTTGGGTTGTTTTTTCCCATACTATTAATATCTTGGAACTTCTTAGCCCCTTTGAAGGGTAATAGCCTTTCTACTGAGTCCAACTCAAAACTTTTGTTTATGTTGATACAATTTTTAGAGTATTTGAATGAAAGAATAAGATCAGAGGAGATCCAAACTTTGCTAGACCTACATTTTGACCTAGTTTGTCTTGGTTTGGCAGTAGTACCTCTTGTGTCCTTAAACCTGCTGTTACCTGGAATCACTCACTCTAGGATATGAAAGTGTTTTGTGATGCCTAGAAGCAAACAGACAAATAGAAATCTTAGAACCTGTAAATCAACTGTCACAATAGTAGATCTGGATATATAAATAGCTACGTTAGTTAACAACTTATGATCAATAAAGAAAATAATACTGTCATCAGACCTTAATGCAAGAATATTGACGATCCTCAAAGGGATGTCGGCTAGAGGAGAAAAAGAGGAAAGGACACAACTTGCTGTTTAGTTTTATATTTTGTCAAATGCAGTAATTTGGGGTTTTTTCTTCCCACCCCCATCCCTGAACTCTTCCCATTTTTGGAATGCTTTAAGGTTTATGAAGAAGCTGGCTCAGACTTCCATCAAGTTGCCTATTTCAAGACAAGAATCGGATTAAGAAATGCTCTCCGAGAAGAAATCAGTGGCTCATCAGACAGGGAAGCTGTGCTCATTACCCTGAACAGACCCATTGTTTTTGCCCAGCCCGTGGCCTTCGACAGAGGTATTGTACAGACCATTGCCAGAAATTTGTGTTCATACTGAGGAAGAGATATTTTTCTCAAAAGGCTTTTTCGGCAAGACCCAATATATTTCATGTTAAGTAGCTGAGAAGTTTGTGAGATCTCCTCCATGCCAACAGATTGATAATTCTGTCATCAAACATTGAAATTCCACATGTTGAGGTGATTAGTTTTCAGATGGTTTGGAGGAGATTGCTATTGTAAATCCTCACAGATGAATAAAGCTGAAAACAGCAGGATTTCTGTATTTTAATGGCTTAACTCTGATGGTAAATGATCAGGTTTGTCCATCTTGTCCTTTGAAGCGTGAGCCCGATCACTGCACCCTGAATGTGTGTGTGTCGATTGTTTTACATACTCTGACTTCAAGTAATGGAGGAGCTGTAAAATGGAAAAAGAAAATTATTTAGTGAACATGCATTGCTTTTCATAACATGTTGATTTTAATTAAGCATTTTTGGTTTCCTCATCAAGCTGTGCTATTCTGGCTGAACTACAAGGCAGCGTATGACAACTGGAATGAACAGAGAATGGCTTTACATAAAGATATTCATATGGCCACAAAAGAAGTGGTGGATATGCTGCCTGGAATCCAGCAAACCTCTGCGCAGGCTTTTGGGACCCTGTTCCTTCAGCTGACTGTCAATGACTTAGGAATTTGCCTGCCCATCACAAACACACCCCAGGTACGCAAAGGCACGACTACTGGAAGTCTGTTAAAATATCGGGTTGTGTGTGGTACATACAAGAACCAGGTGATGCCTGTTTCAAAAGAGGTCTAGCTTTATAAAAGGAAATACCTGGGCTTTTTTAGAGGGAAGCATGGATGTTCATATGCAGAGCTAGAAATTAATCAATCTGTACATTGTACACACTAAACACAAAAAAATCACATAAAAATTAAAGCTACTTTTTGTCATTGTTCAGTGAAGTCGTGTGTCATCTTCCTTGGAGAAAAGAATTGATCCTGGGCTTGTGTTCTGTGCTCCTGGGGCCATATGGATTTTATAGCCTTCGATCAAGCATGGATTTTTGTTCCTTTTCCAGATGAGCTTGACTCCCACTGCCCTAATAAATTTATAATATAGGTGTTGCATTTAAGATAGGGCAATACAAGGCGTTCTATGGGCAAAGGTGATGCTTTGGAAATTCTCTGTGGAGAAAGAAAAATATAAGGAGATAGGAGCAGGGGATCAGTTAACAGGGAAAGATAAATGGCATTAGTAAAGGTACAATATCACTGTGACATTGCACTGACCAGTAAATTCTCCCCCTGATTTTATCTTCTAGTCTAATCACTCTGCAGATCTCGACACTGGCTCTGCTTTAGTCCTGACCATTGAAAGCACACTCATCACTGCCTGCTCCTCAGAGTCTTTAGTTAGCAAAGGTCATTTTAAAAACTTCTGCATCCGCTTTGCTGATGGCTTTGAGACAAGCTGGGATGACTGGAAACCAGAAATAAGAGGAGATCTAGTCATGAATGCATGTAAGTGGGGGTGATTTCGTACTGGACAAGAGTATTTCAGATATAAATCCACTTTTACCCTTTTCATTGACTTGAAAAACAGCTGAGCTTTGCCAAAAAAAAAAAAAGAAAAAAAAGAATTTGGCCTTTTGAAAGCAAAATAATATGGATCTTAAAGATTATATTCCTTTGTTGTTGTTTTCCTTTGTTAATAAACTTGGCTGCTTTATATATCATTGTAATAATTTAAGCTCTGTCTGAGAGATGTTGGAAGAGTTGGATGCAATACTTTTTTTATAATAAGATTCCACTAGGTTTTAGTAGTCTAATATAAAATATTTCTATATGAAATGGTGAAAATTCTATCATTTTTATTGAATTTTAAGTTGATTCAATGCTTTTATATACTTATACATGATACATATTTAGAATTTTGTATGTTACCAAGTAGGATCACTTTACTAAATAAGAAAAATCCTTCATTGGGAAATAAAAATAGAACTCCTATCATTCTTTAATTATGGCAGGCAGGAGACTGAGGGTGGGCTTGGGAAGGGCTGGTCTAAAGCAACTTTTACTGGCTGCCTAATCAGTGTATTTGCTTTGAATGCCTCACGTAGGTGTTGTGCCAGATGGTACCTATGAAGTGTGTTCTAGGACAACGGGACAAGCTGCAGCAGGTAATGTGCTTGTTTCAATAAATCAAGTCCTACATAAAAAAGCATACATCAAATATGAAATTTAAGTCCTTTAACTGTGTTTTAATTTAATTGGTTGGAGAAGAGTCAGCAATAGTTGCCGTAACAGTAATATCCCATTGCTTCCTGTCCTAGGGGTTGTTAAATCTTCCTCATGCTGAGGTCTTGCACCCTGAGCTGCCATACCTCTCTCTCCTCTCCTACAAAAGCCTTCTCTTTTTCCCAAATTCCCTCTCTGCCCAGTCTAAGTAGTTGGGACCTTCTCCAGAGCATTTGGAAATAGCTGTCAGACTCTGTATTGGTCACACTTCCATCTAGAAGAAAACCAGTATCTTGTGCAGTTTTGCTTAGAGCAAGGTCTGTGTTTTGATGCTGAAAAGTGGCACTCAGAAAAATCCTGGGCAGACAGGATATGCACTAGCAACACAACACCTATAATAGAACATCTTACAGCATCATTGTTCAAGACTTGAATCAATAGGTCAGCATTTGTACGTGCAGAAAGACGTGTTTTGTGTTGCTTGCTGTTAAAAATTCTGTTTTGGAATGTTGTACTTGCTTGCATTTGCATGATCTGAAGCTTGAGATGCTTTTTACTCGCTCTGAAGGGAATGCATTTTCATTAGGTCTACCTGTGTTATATCACTTGTTAAAGAATACTGTGAAGTATTTTCATCAAGTATTTCAGCTGTGGGATGTGTGTTTCACAGCATGGGCAGGAAAGACAGTTCTTTTTACCTGACAAACACTGTCTTGGCTAATGAGTACATAATTCACTATGAGGGATTTTTTTAAAAGAGAAAAAACTGTTTAAACGGATTGTGTTTTTTTAACACAGAAAGTAGTAGTGCTGGAACCTGGACACTGAATGTGTTGTGGAAGATGTGTGGTATTGATGTCCACATGGATCCAAACATTGGGAAAAGACTGAATGCTTTGGGCAACACCCTCACAACATTGACAGGAGAGGAAGATATTGATGACATTGCTGACCTCAGCTCTGTGAACATAGCTGACCTTTCAGATGAGGATGAAGTTGACACCATGTCTCCCACTATACATGCAGTAAGTGAATCCGCCAAAATAAGTGCTACTAATTGGATAAAGTCCTCTGTCAAATGGAAAGGTCTTAGTCTTGAGTCCAGCATCGTGCGAGTCTTTATAGCTCATACAAGTCCTCTTGCAAAGCAGAAATGTTTGTGTGTGTTTTCTAACTCCGTATTTCAAAGGCAACAAGTTGCAGATCATAGTTCTACTGGTATTATGTGGAAATATTGATCTGGACTTGAAAACATGGAGGGGACACAGCACCTAACCTCAGATACCTGAACTGTAAAAGCCGTGGCTTTCTTCTAGGTTTTCTTCACAGGAGAGTAAGTTGCTAACATGAAAAAAAACTTAAAAAACCCCTACTTCTACTCAATATGCTGCTGACCTTTCCTTTTGGTTTTTCACAAAGCGATTTTAACAGCTATTCCTTGATGTCTCTTGCCTGCTGACAGTGGAAACGTTATCCCAGCACACTAATGCTCCTGTTTGTTGTTCAGAAATCAGGTGGAGGCTCCTTGGGTGGAGAGGCACGCAAGCTCACATTTGGGCAGCGGATTGTAAATCACCTGCTGGGTTTGAGCCCCCCAACCCACCGATACTCTGTTCCTGTAGAATATCTCTTGGGCTCAGAGAAGCGGGATTTGCTCCAGCCTAGCAAAGCACATATGAAAGCAGGCAGATCCTGCTCATGGGGACATGTATGTAGTAGTTACAGTGTGTCTAATGGAATGATGGGCTTTGGATCACTGGAAAAAATCCAATCAGCTGCCTATTCACATGAATTGATTCTTTTGCATGCGCTAGTCCAAATTCGAAGGTGTGAAATTCACTTTGCCTGTTGCTCAAAATCTACTGATGTCCAATTTTTGCTGAGGGCATTAATGAAACGTTTATTTTAACCAGGAGATCATTGATCACCGGCGGCAGGGAGCTTCCAGTATCCAAACTGGAGAACAGCGGGGAAGGAAATTTATGAAGCGTTTAGTTGATATTAGAGAGCTCAATGAGCAAGCGAAAGTCATTGATGACTTAAAGTAAGTGGGGTTTTTGCTTTCTGTTCTTCTCCTACATCTTGGGGCACTGTTATGGTTAAGTGCGAAAATAAAAGATTGTCCCTTTGGATTCCAAAAGCAAAGGCTTCATATGCAAGTACTCTCTCAAATCTCTCTGGTTGTTCTGTAAGTGTCAGATTAGTCTGTATTTTTCTGACTCTGCATTTTAATGACTGATATATAATCCTTTTCCCGTTGATTCAAAATCATAGTTCCATCTTGACTTATTATCATGCTGAGTACTTTAGCAACATATATTACTTTGAAACTGTAATAAGCTTAGGAAGAAGAAGAAGAAAAATATTTACATTGACCTTTTTTTGCATCGTGTACATGATGTTTTCAAGATAAAACTTGAAAACTTTCTTATACAGTACTTGAGAAAACCCTTAAGAAAAAATTATTTCAAATTTCACACATTTCATCTGACCTTCTGTGTATTTTATTAATAGTATTTGCAAACATGGTTTGTTGGGCTTGCTTGGGTTTTTTTTTCCCCTTTTCCCCAAGACAGACTTACTATAAATGGATCTGTCTGGGATGGGAATACAGAGGTTGGTAGTTATGTGTTAAATAATGAAAAGGGATACACATTTTTCTGTTTGTAATTAAAATGAAATTGTTGTCACCATTCAGAGGGAAATTTTATCTGAAATTAGGATTTTAGGTTACATGTTTCTTTTCATACTTCTGGGGCTATATTTGGCACTGGCCGTAAGGTACTGGGACAAAAGAGAAAATGGGGTAATTCCCAGGGAAGGCATTCTTAAAACACAGATCTTTGAAACTGTGGAAATACTGTCTGTAAGGTAACTCAATCGTGCTTTGTCTCCAGGAAATTAGGTGCAAGTGAAGGGACCATAAACCAAGAAATTCAGCGCTATCAGCAGCTGGAGTCTGTGGCTGTGAACGACATCCGCAGGGACGTCCGCAAAAAGCTCCGGAGATCCAGCATGAGGGTGAGCAGGATTAAGCTGCTTTGAGAATACTAGGCACTTAATGTCCTGAAAAGCCTTTTACTTTGCTGGCACTCCCGTGTACAGTGGCATTTTAGCTTGCCAGAGTTTTTCCTCTGTGTTCTCAGTTGTTGCATTTCAATATTATTTCTGGTTTAGGCTGCCTCCTTGAAAGACAAGTGGGGTCTGAGCTACAAACCCAGCTACAGCCGATCTAAGAGCATTTCGGCATCAGGGCGGCCACCTCTGAAGAGAATGGACAGAACAAGGTGAGCCTCCGGGAATTTGGGAATTAGTCACAATAGCACATGGAATGGGGCAAATGTTAGACTTTGGCCTCAAGAGTCCTTTTACCACGGGCAGCAGCTGTTTGTGGGGGAACTGGATAGGAGGAGGTCATTTTGCAAGGCAGGCATGTTCTAAACAACATTTTTTCTCAATTTTTCTGAAACCTCTGAGAAGATTTCGTTTCTGCACCAGCTTGGGGTTTCCTACAGAATCCTGCTTTCAAAACATATTGAAGAAATAATAAGGAAAAATGGCATAGTGTAATAATATTGTTTTCTACACCTGATTTATGATCATCTGCCTTTTAGAAGGGCTGTTGTAATGAGAAGAAGAAAGGGAGATGCTTTTTTTTGCGTGTGAATAATTGTCCAATGTGGCAGATTACAAATAGCTTATTTTTCTGTAATTTCTGCATGTTGGCTCAGGATTGAAAAGCTTCCATAGAGAAATTAGCAAAGATAGAATACTGGCCAAGCTTTCTTCTCTTTTCTTCTCCCCCTCCGCTTCCTTTCCATGTATCCAAGTGCTTCAATTATGATTTAATATATTCTTTTCTTAAAAAATGATAAGTATGACTTTCTATTTGTGTAGTTTAATATTTGCATGACCCTAAAATCCTGTAGTACATCTCAAGAAGCTGTTTTGGTTTTTTTTTGCTTGCAGCACTCGACTGGGAGACAGTGAAGACCTCCCAGATATCCGTGTGGATGCTGCATCCCCTGGGCCAAGAGTAACCTTCAACATACAAGATTCTGTAAGAATTACTTTATGTGACATAACTGTATTTCCTTTGCCATTTGGTCAGCAGTTCACGAGATAAATATATCCAAGCAAACCCGAATTGCATCTGCTTCTGTTAACGTTTGCCTCAAATTACAGATGTGTTCCTGGAAGATAGACTTATTTTGTTAGAAGACAGATGTATTTTGGTTTCTTGGCACAGAAATTAATGGACTCTGGAGAAAAATATACTTTAAAATGGCTTCATTTGTGTTTTAGGCTCACACAGTAGTAATTTTCTTGGCATTTTTGTCAGAGGTGTGCAAAAAATCACCTAAGTTTTCTTGGTGTTTGAATATATTTAGAGTTTTGGAAATGGGTATTAGTCAGTTTGCTGTAGCTCTACAGGTGTATCCTTCTCAGTATTTGAAATGGTTTGTTGAATTAGTTTGAGGGGTCCTTTTCCTTTTCCTTTTTTTTTCCTTTGGGGAAGGTTTTGGGGGGGGGGGGGGGGGGGAAGGGGAAGGGGGGGAAGGGGAAGGGGGGAAGGGGAAGGGGGGGGGGGGGGGGGGGAAGGGGGGGGGGGGAAGGGGAAGGGGGGGGAAGGGGAAGGGGGGGGAAGGGGAAGGGGGGGAAGGGGAAGGGGGGGAAGGGGAAGGGGGGGAAGGGGAAGGGGGGGGAAGGGGAAGGGGGGGGAAGGGGAAGGGGGGGAAGGGGAAGGGGGGGAAGGGGAAGGGGGGGGGGGGGAAGGGGGGGAAGGGGAAGGGGGGGAAGGGGAAGGGGGGGGGGGGGGGAGGGGGGGGAAGGGGAAGGGGGGGAAGGGGAAGGGGGGGAAGGGGAAGGGGGGGAAGGGGAAGGGGGGGAAGGTTTACCTTTTTTCCTTTTCCTTTTTCCTTTTCCTTTTTTTCCTTTTCCTTTTTTTCCTTTTCCTTTTTTTCCTTTTCCTTTTTTTCCTTTTCCTTTTTTTCCTTTTCCTTTTTTTTTCCTTTCCTTTTTTCCTTTTCCTTTTTTCCTTTTCCTTTTCCTCCTTCTTCCTTCTTTTTAAATATATTTTCTCATTTTTAAAATGTTCATTTTGCGTGGCTGAGATTATTGTAATTGTTTTAATTTCTATTTTTTTTTTATTTCTATTAAGTTGAATCAAACAGCTTTGGGGGTTGCACAACAATCCAGCTGTCCAGGGGAAGGGTATTTTCAGGTATTTCTGAGCAGAAACAAGTATTTTCTTTGCCAGAGAACTAATTTATCTCATAGGGAGCTGCTTTTCAATATTCATCTCTTTTGCGCTCAGCTAAACAGAATGTATATCAAGCTTGAAAATATTTAAATACTAAAGTAAGCAAAGGAACATGATTTATTGTTGATGAACAAAAATCAGTGCTTCTACATCCTTATGTAGACAAAAAAACTTCTTAAGAAATGGATTATTGGCTTTTTGCTGAAAGACTGATGTAATGTGACCCAAGTCTAGCCTTGAAATGTGCTTTAGAGGATGATTTTTGTTTGTGCCTTCACCTGTTACATGTGTTCCAATGTACTGGCAATCAACACTGGTACAAAATAATTACCAGGTGGGAGGACATTTTCTCACACTCTTATTTCTGTTAAAATTCTTATATTTAATGTGGAATAAGACATTTTCAAATAATAGCAAGTAGGGAATGTTCCAAAACATGATATCCTGAGAAAAAGTGGAGTTTTTTAACTGCTTTCAAAACCATATTTAGGGAAAATAGTAGAGTATTTTTCTTTTAAAAAAGAAATTAGTTAAGGAAACCCCAAACTCAAAACAAAACAGGAAAGGCAAAACTAAACAAACAAACAAAAAAACAAACTGAAGAAATGGTAATGTACTTTTTCTCCTTCTAACTCTCCTCATGCTCCTGGGAAATAAATGCCTAGTTCTGAGAGAATGGTTGAAATGATACCTGGGAGCATGCTTTGCGCATTTAAATATGTTCACATCTAAAAACTACCCTACCTATTGTGTTGTTGTTATGTAAAAGCCCAGTTAGCTTAGGTTTTGTTGGCATAGCAAAATACTGCCAATCACTTAGAGCTATCACACGTTGAATATTTTTAAATGATGTATTTTCCTGACATCATGCCAGTTGTTCAGCAGAGCTCTAATTGGACTTTGCAGACAGCAATTGTGTAGCTCTACAGTGACACTGCATAGGGAGTGCTGGTGTTTTAACTCTTGTAGATGCTTTCCAAAGGCATCACATAAGAATATAATGTTGGAAAAGTGCTTGTGGCATGATTTCTCTGAGAAGCAGGAGGCTCCTTTAGGGTTCCGTGCTCGGGCTGGGATGCCCGGGGCGGTGCTGTACATTCTGTGTAGCGTCCTGTATGCCCTCACTAACGCTTCCTGCAAGTCACGGGCACTTGGGCTGCCTTCTGTCCTTTTCTTTCATAATGGTTCTTAAATTTAAATGCAGCGTTTCCTTTCCATCTAAATTGGTAAGAGCATGATGAGTCTTTGTCTAGCAGGCTGAACTCGATCACTAGGCAATGGCAAAGGCCTCCCCACCAAGCTTTCATTCCCTTCTTTCTCATAATCCCTCTTGCAATCCTTTACCTGCTGTCTTGGTGTTATGAGGAACTCAGAAGTGAGAGTTTCTCATAGCACTCCTGCTTCTTTATTTCCAGATCAACCTACTGCATTCTTGGTGGAAATCATATCTGTGGAAATTTACTATCTTTTTGTCTTTTCACAATCAGTTTCCAGAGGAGACAGAAATGGACCTTTTGTCCGTAACTATTGATGGTCCCTCCCATTACTCATCTACTAGTGAAGGCTCATGCTCGGTATTTGGTTCACCCAAAACTCCAGTAGTCTTCTCACCCGGCATTCCCTTCCAGCCTGAAGAGGGACGCCGGGATGACAGCTTATCCTCCAGCACTGAGGACTCCGAGAAGGAGGATGACCATGAAAGGGAGAGGACGTATTTTTATAGGAAACCACCGTAAGTAGCGACCCTGAGGAATGACACAGAAATTGAGAAGACATCTGAATATACTTTCAGTATACTCTCAAACTTGAAATATTGAATTTAAAGCTACAAATTCTGTTGCTGATGAAGTACTGAATGCACTCAGGTGTGTGTGTGGAAGGCAGGTGAGGTCGTGTTCACCAGAGGTGACATTGTGGGGAGGAGGGATCCTGATTGGAAAAGGAGGTAACTGTTACAAATTCAGGGCTTGGAACAGAATAAAAGAACTTGGAAAGTGAGGCTTTTGAGGCACAGAGCAGATGTAGTTCCAGAAACTGGATGTAATAATGTGGATACTTACAAATATGAAATTTATTGTGTGTATATATTTTGTTCCTTTTTTGAGTGAGAATTTAAGAAAAGCTTAGTTTTTTTTTTTTATACTACCCTATATTAAGAAACATAATGTGTTCACACAAGATGGGTCACTGTATTGCTGCATATCAGATGAGGCCTTTTCCAAAAAGGCTTTCCTAAGATGATACACTGAGTGTGGACATAGTTTGGGAATGCCTTGTAGCCCCTGCTGAGGTAGATGTCCTGCTGATACCTGCCCCCCGCCTGTGCCTGTGCAGGGGCACCTCTCGCAAGAAAGCCATGGGCTTTGCTGCTGTGCATCAGCTGTTCACCGAGCGCTGGCCAACAACACCCACCAACAGGAGCGTCACTGGCACCACCACCGAGAGAAACATCGACTTTGAGCTTGATATCAGGGTTGAAATTGATTGTGGGAAGTGTGTGCTGCATCCCACAATGCTCCAGCAAGAGCACGACGACATCAGTTTGCGAAGGTAAGAGAAGCGTGCGTTAGTTCATTACCAGCGCTTCATTTCTAGTAGTTATCGCTGCTTAATAACAGCACCATGAGTTGCAATTGTTCTGGCCCAGTGTGATACAGGAAATTACTTTAATAACATCAGTATATTATTTCAGGAGCTATGATCGGAGTTCCAGGAGTTTGGATCAAGAGTCTCCTTCAAAAAAGAAGAAATTTCAAACTAATTATGCATCTACTACTCACTTACTCGCTGGCAAGAAAGTGCCATCATCTCTACAGACAAAATCCAGCGATGTGGAAACAACAGTGTTTTATATTCCTGGGGTGGATGTAAAGGTAAAATGAAGGGATAACTCAGCAGGGAGGCAGTGACGAAGTTTTCTCTCCAATGCAGTGAAACTGTACGCTCCCTTGGGTTTTCACCATTGTTTCTACAGCCTAGCATGAAAGGTGTGGTGGTGCAGAACTGACACAGAAAGGGTCTCAACAGAAATGTCCTTGTATTTTGTGATTTGAAATGCTAATGGAGTAAGAACAGGGCAAAATCTCTCACTTTTGAAGGAAAACTTAATGCAATTCAGCTGAGGCAATACTATAGATCAAATGCTCCTCACTTGATACAGCTTGGCTTTTCTAGTCTTTCAGTGTGGGAGGACTGTGTGTGTCCATGGCCGGTATTCCAGGCTGTCTCCTGGGATAACAATTATCCCTGCCTGCCTGCCTGCTGCTTTTCGTCAAATTCAGGAATAACTAAAACATCCTCTGCAACTTTTGTTATGTTCCGTGTTTTCGGTAGTAGTCTACTGTGCACACAGAGGAGGTGTGAACTCTTGGAATATCTTACTTTGATTTTTTTATGCCGGTCTCTGTGTGCCTGTGTTTAGTAGTGGAACAGTTCCACCACACATTAAGACAGAAAGGAGGCTGTGTGCACAGGTGGCACAGGATGCATGTGATATAACAGAGAGAGAAAAAAGCTTTAGACAGTGTTTCTAAATAATGAATTTCCTCTGTTTCTCTGTGTTTTGTTGATTTTTTTAATAGTTTGTTCATTTATCTTTTTTTTTGGTACTAATTTTCCAGGTATTTTTGTGTATAGGATATGAATTGGAATGTAATGTATCTTACAATGACATTTCTGTAAATAATGAGAAGAAAACAATTTGGATTGAAGGAGTGACACCAAATGGCTGTACAGAAACCAAGTTCTTCCTGTGAAGTAACTTGATCTTGCTTTGCTTTCCAGTTGCACTACAACTCCAAGACTCTGAAGACTGAATCGCCAAACACTTCTCGAGGATCCTCTTTGCCACGCACCCTTTCCAAAGAGTCCAAGCTGTATGGTATGAAAGATACTGCCACATCTCCTCCTCTCTCTAGCACTATCCACAGCAAGACTAACACCTTACTTCCTCCCCAACCCCCACCCATCCCATCAGGTACCTACAGACAAATTTTCTGAACCTTTCATGGATATATTTTTCCTTGGTGTAATCTACTGCCTTTAGATCTGGCTCCACCTTACCTGGAGCATTGTATTTGTCCAGGCTTGACTTTGGCTGCAAAAACCTGACCCCAGAATCAAGAATACATCTCATAAATGTATTTTAGACATTGTTTGCCAAACCAATCTCAGTAATATTTTTGTCATAGTCACCATATCCCAATGTTGGACTATCACTGCCTTCTCCCAGTTTTCATTTAACAAAAGAATGTTGGAAAGGAAAGTGTAAATATCTGTAAATATCTCCCCCATTGAAGGCCTTTAATGAGCCACGATTTGAAATAAGATGAGCTCTAATACAAGCTTTGTTTTTTCTCCAGTGATTCCTGTTTTCAAGCAGGAGGCTGTTGTTACCTCATGTCAGATCCAGAGGCATGTAGATTGCATCTCCAGTTTCTGAGACATTCACTCTTCTCTCCTTTGGCATTTAAATATTGCTTTAAACACAAAGCCAAAATTTTGTCACAACTTGGTCACCAAGCAAGACGAGTAACTGGAAGTTGTGCTTGTCGGTTTTGCCTTATAAAATCACCAAAGATGCTGGGAGAGAACAGTAAAATGGGGATACCTTCCTCAATTCTCCATGCTGTTGAATCATTAGCTCTTACTCCTTTAGGTGGCCATCCTCTTTAAGATGACCAGATGTTGTGTAGTGGTTTATGCTACTTCTCTTCTCTTTTGTTCTCTGGCTTCTTTCTAATCTTTACCTTTGAATTCTTACTCTTTCATGTCCAGGTACTGAATCTTGCTGGTTAAATGTCTGTAAGCTCTGCATTTGGTGTGGAAATTGCACTTGTATGATATTGTAAATGCCTCTCCATACTAGAGATTGGCTTGTAATTGCTTTATTTCTTTATGCACTGTATTTCTATAAGTATTTATTAGTCCTGAATGGTTTTGAAACACATTTATTGTTGTTTATACTGCCTTTTTATAATAGTACTTTTCCTCTGGAAACCATTCCTCTGGAATGGAGACCAACTTGTTGTATTGTCTTTGGTCTCCAGTAAAAGTAAGATAGGACAATGTAGTCAAGAGACATGAGGCAGAATTGTTTGCACAGAATGAAAAGTCAGTGCTTTCATTCTTTTTTAACAAATGAAAGCATTTTTAATCTCTGTTTCAGTGGTTAAGTTTTATATTTTTCTTGGAGAATTTTAAATCTGTGTGTCCGTTGATGTATATTCCTTCTAATAGCTATATTGCATACAGACAGTAAGTGGGCTGGTACTAATATCTTCTCTGCATATTAATATTTTGATGAGCATGGATTCAAGATTCCTCTTTCACAAATTTATAAGACAGTAACCTTTTTATTAGTTTATACTCTGGCTAGTTACAAGCTTTCAAAAATTACCATTTAGAATCTCTAGCCATTCTTTGCATAAATATAGTAGGACTTGCCATTTGCAGTTTTAATTTTTTGATATATTTTCTCTCTTTAAACTGACATTCTTTCCAGACTTGTGCATTTATTTTTCCTAATACCATTTTTATTTCCAGTCAACTGCGGCTACTTTGCCCTGGGTGTTTGGAGAAGAACTGTCTGTGTTTGCCTTCAGTGCTCTTTTCTAAAAAGTGAGGTGTTGACAATGGCAACAGAGTGCTCGGTCGAGAACATGAGCAACGGAGTTTTACTACAATTAAGCCTTACAGACTAATGGTTATTTTTGCGAAGTGAAAGCTTAATGACTTAATTTTTTCTAGCATACCTGACGTAGATCTCTTCAGATAATAGAGAAAATTAGAGGGCACAGCTTGATAAGTTATAAAGAGTCTTCTAATGTTTATCAGTTACTGCTCAGTGGTATTACCTTAGACAAATGAATCTTCTCAATGTTGCAGCCAAAGGGAAAGGAAGTGGTGGAGTGAAAACTGCTAAACTCTATGCATGGGTTGCACTCCAGTCACTGCCAGAGGAGATGGTGATCAGCCCCTGCCTCCTGGACTTCCTGGAGAAAGCCCTTGAAACCATTCCCATCACACCCATTGAAAGGAATTACACAGGTCAGTTGCATGGTTGTATTCTGGCACTCCGTGCTTTTTGGTATTGAGCTGCTTTTCCCTTCAAATTCCACTTACTAATGAGTTCTTGTGCTTGTTAAAAGCTGTTAGTTCCCAGGATGAAGACATGGGACAGTTTGATATACAGGATCCCTTAGAGGAGTCCACAACATCATTGGTGTCATCCTCAACATCGGCATATTCCTCCTTCCCTGTAGATGTGGTGGTTTATGTACGAGTCCAGGTGAGGTTTTAACTCAACATTCAGACAGTAACTGGCTTTTAGTCACTGTCTTTTAAACAATCCATTCTTCTAAGTTCAGTTTTTAAAGAATAAAAACTCTTAAAGAAACTCCTTAAAGAATAAAAACTCAAGTGTCCCTTCTGAATGCTTTCTTTTCTTTCTTCCTGTCAGCCCTCTCAAATCAAGTTCAGCTGCTTGCCAGTGTCCAGAGTTGAGTGTATGCTGAAGCTGCCTTCCCTGGATCTTGTTTTCTCTTCCAACCGAGGAGAACTGGAAACTTTAGGCACAACATACCCGTCAGAAAGTGTGTCCATTGGTGGCAGTACTTCACAGAGTGGCTCAAAGAATTCAGCTACTAAATCTGGAGCACCAGGTAATAAGTGTGTGAATGTTGATTCCATACACAGACTATTTAAGTTATATTGCTGCTAGAGGGCATAATTTGAAGTGCATTTGGTCTGTTTAGTATTGCTGTTAACACTAAGTACTGTTTCATGTTCGAAAATGCTTTCAAAATCTGATTTTTGCCCCTAAAAAATGACTCCAGGTTCATCGCCTGGCCTTGGCAGCCCTCTGGGCAGGACGAGGCACAGCAGCAGTCAGTCAGATCTGACAACTTCCAGCAGCAGCTCTTCAGGCCTGAGCTTTACTGCCTGCATGTCCGACTTCTCCCTTTACGTGTTCCATCCCTACGGAGCTGGAAAGCAAAAATCAGCCGTGACTGTGCTAACCCCTGGATCGGGAGCCTTGGGTACGGAACAAGCTTTTGCTTGCTTTTACGAACACTATTCAAGGGTGGCACGGGTTTCTGAACTGCAGGTTTGAAAGGATCACAGAAGATGACAGTGTTTCCTTCCTGCTTCTAGGGAACGTGGATGAAGAGCCGACTTCGGTCACCGGCCGGAAGGACTCCTTGAGCATCAACCTGGAGTTTGTGAAAGTCAGCCTGTCACGGATCAGGCGCTCGGGAGGCTCCTCCTTTTTTGAGAGTCAGTCTGCGAGCAAAGCTGCCACCAAGATAGACACCACATTGATCAACATATCTGGTAAATGCTCCTTTCATTTTAACTCCAGCTAGTCAGAGAACTGTTCCTGTGATGGACTTTACTCTTGGGAACGTTTTGTCATGGTATTTTCTGCCCTGCACACGGGATCTTGATTTACTGGGCAAACAGCAGGACGGTTGTGACTGATCTGCCATTAAAATCCTCCCATGAGGTGTCAGGCACATCCAACACAAGCAGGACTCAGTCTGGGTTTCATCATGTCTTTGTGAAATGCATTTGTATCTAATATTTGGGCTTGGAGAAATGGCAACAACTCCGGAAAACTGTTTTTTCGTGACAGCAGAGACAATACTACTAGGTGGAGGAGAATTTGACTTGGTTTATTACTGGGAATTTACAACTGTGTGCATGTGCTTTTTCAGCTGTCTGTGACATAGGATCTGCTTCTTTCAAATACGACATGCGCCGCCTCAGTGAGATCCTGGCCTTTCCCAGGGCTTGGTACAGGAGAAGCATTGCTAGAAGGCTTTTCCTGGGTGATCAGACAATAAATCTGCCAGGTAGGAGACTGCTGCTTATCACAGAAAGACTTGTTATACAAAGGTTACAGTAGGAATTTGATAAGCATTTATTACCCATGTCATATTATATCATTGAATAGATGTAAATGTGTTATGATTTACTCCATATACAGTCACTCAGAGACGTTTGATAGGAAATCCTAGATGGAAGAAGTGAAAAATTGCTAACGTAGGTTACGGAATAATTTAAAGAGAGTGTTCCAAAGCCAGGTTAGATGGGGCCCTGAGCAACCCAATCTAATAAATGGCATCCCCTGCCCATGGCAGGGTTGGAGCCAGATGATATTTAAGGTCCCTTCCCAAACCATTCTATAGTTCTATGATATATAAACAAAAACAGTAGAAAACTTTTATGTTAAATGAAATACATTTGGACACTCTCCCAATACTTCTTAGGATACGTGAGGATATGGTCAGACAGAAATGAAACCGTTTTTCTGTATTTCCTGTGCTGCCTTTTCTCCAGTAGCATCAGGCCCTGGCACACCAGATTCAATAGAAGGAGTGAACCAGCACCTTTCTCCTGAATCCTCAAGGAAAGCATACTGCAGGACATGGGAGCAGCCCTGCCAGTCTGCTTCCTTCACTCACATGGCACAGTCACCCAATGTTTTCAGTGAGCACAGTGCCAGCAGCAGTATGTCACCTGGGACAGCGTCTCACAGCCTCAAGTCTCCAGCTGTCACAAGATCCAGGAGCGTATCTGACTCCTCAGTGCCTCAGAGAGGTGAGTAGATAATGACTTTGTGTTTTTTTCCTTAAAGTATTTCCATCAGTTGTATGAAACAAGTATGTCATTACTGCTTTGAAAATACTCTTTTCCGTAGTGCCTGGCACTGGAGAGTCAATGGCTTAGAGAAGGAAAAATGCCTAAAATGGATGAATGAAAGTTGTTAGCATATTTTCTATAAAATTCCCCTATCTGTGAGTCAATTTCTGTGACAGCTAAAGCAATGCATATTGCAAATCCTCTGGTTCTCACTTATCTCATGGTTTTGTGCTCCTTATAAATAATGTGCTTGTCGGTCCTTTTGTAATATTCAAAATGGATGTATTCTGCCAGTTTTTCCTAGCATGTGGAATAATTTAAATTTTTGTCTACTTCTTTTTTTTTTTTTTTTTTTTTTTTTTTTTCTGTTTAGATACTCTCTCAAAAACATCAACTCCATTTAATAAGTCAAATAAAGCTGGAAGCCAGCAAGGAACACCATGGGAAACACTGGTTGTGTTTGCTATGAACCTAAAACAATTAAATGTTCAAATGAATATGAGCAATGTAATGGGCAATACTACGTAAGTATAAACTACAATCAAGCATGTTTTAACAGTGGCGGTGTTTTGGGTGCAAAAACCCATTTTTTTTCCCCACACACTGTTAACAGTGTGTTGCCTTTTAGCTTTAAAATCCTACCGTTTTCAGTTTTAAACTGAGAATCCCCTTATGAATACTGTAGTTGCTTAATCCTGACGTCACATATGCCTAACCCACGTTATTTTCTGCTTTCCAGTAGATAACATTCAGTTTCTCTCTCGACAACCTGGAAAGTTGTTGTCTATTTTCACCTCTGTTCTAGGTGGACCACCAGTGGTTTGAAAAGTCAGGGCCGTCTGTCTGTGGGAAGTAGCAGAGATCGGGAAATCAGCATGTCTGTGGGCTTGGGAAGATCCCAGCTGGACTCCAGAGGGGGAGTTGTCGGAGGTACCATAGATGTTAACACCCTGGAGATGGTGGGTAAGTTGGAAAGCTTCCTGCTGTTAGCATATGCTCCAGTCAATAAACGTGACACCACTGGAGAACCTGATTTTCATCTCTTTAATTCTGTATTTCTATATTGCTTTGGTCCTGTTTCAGCTCATATTTCTGAACACCCAAACCAACAGCCCAATCATAAAATTGAAATTACCATGGGTTCTACTGAAGCACGTGTGGACTACATGGGATCCAGTATCCTAATGGGAATCTTCAGTAATGCTGATCTTAAACTGCAGGATGAATGGAAAATTAATTTGTATAATAATCTGGATTCAAGCATGACTGATAAAAGGTAATAATATTTCCTGTGTTTAAAATCTGTGTTTGATGATGTCAAATGTCTTCTGTCCAATACTGCTAACCAGAAATCAAAGTGTCTGCTAGACTGCAAAGAGTTCATTGTTTGGTTTTGGTTTGTTGGGTTTTTTTTTGTTGTTTTTTTTTTTTAATTGTCAGTAGGAAATATATTAACTGCTAATTTTCTTGCTTTTTTTAATATCTAGTGAGATATTTGTCCATGGGGACTTGAAATGGGATATCTTCCAAGTGATGATTTCAAGGTCAACTACGCCAGACTTGATAAAAATAGGAATGAAACTCCAGGAGTTCTTCACTCAGCAGTTCGATACAAGCAAGCGAGCTCTGTCCACCTGGGGGCCTGTTCCTTATCTCCCTCCGAAAACAATGGCAAACAACCTAGAGAGAAGCTCACACGAACAATGTGAGTGCCGCCAAAAAGTAACAGTTCCCAATTAGGATGTTGTAATTGCAAAAATTGCCGAAGAGAATGTCAGTGAAATAGATAAGAAAATATCATTCATAATTCCATGTTTTACCGAAAGTATAAATACGCCAGCAATTTTTTCAGTATCTGGCCTGAAGTTTGTTGTTCGTGTTTGCTCTGCAGTGTTGGATGCAGCCCATCATCGCCACTGGCCAGGGGTTCTGAAGGTGGTATCTGGGTGCCACATATCCCTGTTCCAGATGCCACTGCCAGAAGATGGGATGCAGTTTGGAGGATCCATGAGCCTGCACGGGAACCACATGACCCTGGCTTGTTTTCATGGACCTAATTTCCGCTCAAAATCATGGGCCTTGTTTCACCTGGAAGAACCCAATATTGCGTTTTGGACAGAAGCCCAGAAAGTTTTGGAAGATGGTAATTTCAACTGTTTACTCTTTTCTCTCAATTTCTTTAAATGAGTTTTTAATGAAGTATTATTACATAATGCCAACAAACCTAGAAATCAAAGAAAAAATTATTTTATTTGTCTGAGTCAAGAACATTTCCCAAAAATATACCAATCTGTTCCCCTCCACATCTTTACCACAATTTGCTTTATCTGTGAAATAATACAAAGTCCATTTTCAAATGTACTGGATATGTCCCTGATAATGAGCCCATCAAGTGGATTGCCTGGCTTTTTAATTGTTTGTGGGTGTTTGTGTTGTCCTTTCTACCTGTATGATGAATTTTGATGATCTTATTGCTTATATTTGTCTTAATACTGTGAAGTTTTATTGTCTGTAGCTACTGAGGATTTAATTTCTCTGTTGTTTTCAAGCTTTAATACCAGCTTTTATTCCACTAGCACACTAGTTATTAATTTTAAATACCTGTAGGAGAATGAGAGAAAATTCCACTGTCCTCACTAAGCTGCTTTTACTTTTTTTTTTTCTTCTCCCACCCCATGCTGCCCACACCTTCAATGCAGGTACCAGTGAACACTCCACGTACATTGTTCAAACCCTGGACTTTCATTTGGGCCATAACACCATGGTCACCAAGCCCTGTGGGGCCCTGGAAAGCCCCATGGCCACGATCACAAAGATAACGCGGCGCCGCCACGAAAATCCCCCCCATGGAGTCGCCAGTGTGAAGGAGTGGTTCAATTATGTGACAGCCACGAGGAATGAAGGTTAGGGTCACGTTCATTCCGTCTGGGGATTGATCTGCTTGCAGATGGAGCTCTTGAAAAGCTGCTAAATCTCAAGTGTATAAACAACAAATGTGGTTGACCATTTCTAGCCACGCTTTTGGGAGCAGAATAAAAGATGAAATCTTCTCAATAATCATACAGCAGCAGTTTTACAAGTGACTCTTCTTAATTTTTTTGCCTTGTCACGATTTAACATCTCCCATTGTTCCTGTAGAGTTGAACCTGCTTCGGAATGTTGATGCCAACAACCTAGAGAGCAGCACGACAGTGAAAAGCTCAAGCTTGTTAAGTGGCTTCAGGGGCGGCTCCAGTTACAACCACGAAACTGAAACCATCTTTGCGTTGCCAAGGATGCAGCTGGATTTTAAATCTATTCACGTTCAAGAGCCCCAAGAGCCTTCATTACAAGGTACAGTAAAACATAATTAGGTTTTTCTTGGTCAAAACCTATTTCTTGCAAATTAGGAGTTAAAGGCAAAGGTAGTGTGCTGATAAAAGGATTTAATATGAAAATTGCTGCAGATCTGCAAGAAAAGATATAACATTTTGTAGTAAAATGTTGATGGAATTATTTTGAGAGTGTGAAAATCTAGTGCCCAGACTGGTCGCTAGAGAAAAAAAAAAACTTCCTAAGAGAAACTAATACGGACATTTCAGCTATGTTGGCTGTTTTCATAGGGTTGGTTTCCTTATATTTATTAAAATGTTGACTGTGGTCCTTCCTCTCAAGACTTGCTGGTTCAGTGAAAGAAATATTATTTTCAAATGATCTGCATTCAAATTCTGTGAACTCTTAGATTTACTGTAAGTACTTGTGTATTAATACTATTTTTATCTGACTGCAGATACAAATGTTAAACCAAAGGTGGAATGCAGTGTAGTAACTGAATTTACAGACCACATCTGTGTGACTATGGATGCTGAACTGATCATGTTTCTGCATGACTTGGTGTCTGCTTATCTAAAAGAAAAAGAAAAAGGTGAGTTGTTCATGAAGTAACACTTACGTGACAATCTGCAGTTGTCAGATTGACAGTAAATACTCTGTCATAATCATGCTCCTATTTTGACACCTGGTGTTTAACTTCCTCTTCATAAGATGGTATAGGCAGATGCAAATTTTTATAAAGCTTTATTGTTGTTATTTAGTCCTTACATCAGTGGAGTCCTTTCAAGACATACATTTTTCTGATTTCAGAATGATTTACTATTCTACCTCAGTATGTTCAGTTGCACCGTTCAAATTTGGCATGTTCATTCTTAAGCAGTATGTGGTATTTTGCAGAAATTCTGGAAACAATGAGGTGGTTCTCTTCTTGTTGAGACCTGTGCTTTTGTTTTATTTAAGCTGTGTACAAAAAGAATCCAGGTGAGCTGCTCATGACTGACTGGTGTTCTTCCTCTCTCCCCTTGGCAGCAATTTTCCCTCCTCGCATTTTGGCTGCTCGTCCAGGGCAGAAGAACTCTGTTGGTGTCCTTGAGGACAGCTCCACTGACAAAGAGGCAGAGGAAAGCATTACCTACACTACAGTTGACTGGAGGGAGTTCATGTGCAATACTTGGCATTTGGAACCTACGCTCAGGTAAGAAGCACCTAGAGCTGCAGTCTCTCTTCGGCTGTGCATTAACTTCTGGATTAGAATTTATGCAGATTAAAGGCATCGTTGGAGGCTCTTCTGAATTAGAATACAGTAAACTTGAACTCATTAATTTCAGTCAGGTTTTCCACCTCCTTAAACATCCTCTTCCTTTGAGAGGATGTTCCATTGATCATCTTGAGCTTTATCTGTCTAAATCAAGTTCAAAACAATGCCTATTAGATTTAAGTTTATCACAAGTAACACTGGAGAAAATAGATTTTTTTTGTGTATACAAATGCCCATTTGCTATATTTATATATTTGAGACTGAGTCTTCTGTTTATTGCTTTTTTAGACTAATATCCTGGACTGGGAGAAAAATCGATCCTGTTGGTGTTGACTACATCCTCCAAAAGCTGGGCTTTCACCATGCAAGGACTACTATCCCTAAGTGGCTGCAGCGTGGTGTCATGGATCCTTTGGACAAAGTTTTGTCAGTTCTTATAAAGAAACTTGGTACTGCACTACAGGATGAAAAGGAAAAGAAAGGAAAAGACAAGGAAGAATATTAAAAGTACAATGTGACAACCCTAACTCCATTTGATTTTATCAAAGTGTTTTATTATATTTTAAGAACTTAAATATGGTTTAAAGAGAAACCTAACAGCTTTTGCTACTCTATTTAAAACTTACATTGTGAGTAACTGTTTACTGTGGTACTTGATACCAATCTGTATTTGAAGTTATTGCATGATGATGATGATGACCAATGTATATTCTGTGAAGGAATAGCTGGAACACTGTAAATCTGCTCCTCAGCGTCCATTTTATGATGTGCAATATGATCCTGCATCTTTACAATACTTGCAGATTAACTGTGAATTTTCTTAAAATTTTACTTGCCATAACACAAACCCCTTGTTGATGTGACCAGTAACTGATTTGTCAATGTAGACTGGTGTAAATTATATATATATATATATATAACTTAAGAAACTGTGATTGCCTTAGTGCTAAAAATCATGAAGTTTATTACACTTGTAATAAAATTTAACTACTGTACAGGACCTTTTTTTGTATTAATCAAGGAAGCTGAGCAACAAGAAGAGAGAGAGGTTTAAGCGTGACTTTGCTGAGTGTGAGGTAAAGCCCACAGAGGCCTGGCGCTCGGGAAGCAGGCGGAAGGCGGGAAGCGCCGCCCCGACGGGGAGCGGGGACGCGGCTGCTCCCGCTCCGTGACGGCTGTGGCGGCTTCGGGTGGGAGCGGAGCGGGAAGCCGTGCAGGTGGCCGGGAAGCGCTCTTGTAGCCGGGCCGGCAGCACAACAAAACCCGGCGGCGGTCTCACTCTCCCGGCTGCTCGCTCAGCTCCTCCCTCAGGCACAGCTGCGGCTTCGCGCCTCGGCCGCGCCCCTCACGAATTTGCTGGAAGGGCTGTGTGGGGCCGCCCCCGGCTCTAAAGGGCCGGCGGGCAGAGGCGGGAGGGGCTGCTGGGCTCTCGGAGGCCATCGCCTCAGGGCGGCTCGCACCTCCCCGGCTCCTCCACCTTCGTGCGGCCTCAGGCGTGCTGCGCCTGCCCGCCGAGTGTGAGCGCTGAGGAGCCGTCCCCAGTTTGGCGAGGGCAGCAGGTGCAGGTACGAAACCCTTCAACTCCAGCGCCAGCTCGTCCTGCTGACTTGGGAGGGATCGGCTTTGCTGCTTTAGTTCGCCTCACTCCCTCAAGAGCGGCGTGAGGAGTTGTGTGTCCTTGGAGGGGCAGAGCTGCCTTAGGCGTCAGGGAGGGTGGTTTAACAAAAGGGAGAAGTGGTCACCCTGCCGGGGAGGACACTGAGGCTGGGTTCTATCCCAGCCCTGGGCGAGTGGAATAGCTTGACCAGGAGAACTGCAGGGGTTTTTTTGCAGGGTGTCTTTACTTCTGTCAGCATGAGCGTTAAGTTTCCTTAGGTCGGTCGGAAATGGCGAGCAGCAATGGCTGCTTGGAGCGTGCAGCAGTGCTCGCCTTCGACAACGCACCTGAGAAGATTTTGCTGCCCGAGGTTCTCAGACAGCCAATTTCAAAGGGTTTCTCCGAGCCTGTGACTGCACGGCTGAATCCTCTGCCTTCTATGAGGTGCAGTGAACCAGGAGTGATGAAAAATCCAGGTATAGTGTGCGGTTTACACACCAGGATTGTCTGTTAATGCTATTGAAAGTAACTTTGCTTAGCTAACTTTGCTGCATTTCCTTACGTGCGTCCTTTAGCATCTCCTTAAACTTAACCCTCCTCTTCTAAAGTCTTTTTGTGCTGGAAGTTTGTTAGCCATTAGTTGTAGGATGGCCTACAGCATTACCTAATTATAAAGTTCAAGTTAAACATTAAAAGTACTGTAGTTTGACAAAATATGGAATATGTTCTGCTGCATGAATTTTCATAAATAACATTGCAAAGGGTTTTACCTGCAGTTTGAGATGTCCCAGGATGTATTTTGAATTGTTTGAGGAGTTGTGTTGAGGTAAATGCAGCTGTTAAGACTCTTAAAGGTGAGGATTTCTTTTAGTTCTTGGCTGGGAAGTGGTTGTGCTTGGCTATATCACACCCCTGAAGCTGATGATTTTATCCATCCAGTGCGGTTGCTGAAACTTATGTAGTGTCTCACAACAGCTAGTCCCACTGCTGCACAGCTTTGTGTGGAAAAAGCACAGGTTCCACTGTTCAGTATCTGCCATCGGCAACTATGATTTTGATTTACAAGAGAGGGGAGGGGGGGTATATATTGTATGTTTTTGTAATACCTGTCTGTATTCAGAGATTACTGGATTTACCACAAGTAAAAGCTTTGATGCTTTTAAAAGAAGATGTAGATAGCATTTTGGAATTGCTGTTGTATAGGGTTCAGTACAAAGCAGTAATGCTCTACAATAAATTTTAGGTTGTTATTTTAAGAAGCGTCTGAAAAGAATTTATTGTAAGCAGATTTTCAGAGAGTGCGTTCAGTTCTTTCCTTAATTTTGTTTAAGGACCTTTTCTTTTTTAAAGGAGCAGACACCACCACGTTTTCAGCCTTTCCCTCACAGAAAGACCTGGATTTGATGGAAAGATACAAACAGGGAGTAATAGACCCAGTATCTGCCTTGCATATGTTTGCCAAAATGCATCACCTGCAGCTTCAGTTAAAGGAAACGAGTGTGGCAGGTAAATACTTCTGCTACCAAATTAAGTAGTATTTGCTTATGCTTGAGATTATCTGAGTTGATTTGATGGTGCTGATACAGCTGAATCTTTTTACTTACCCTCACATCTGTTGCGTTTTAGCTGCTCTTTTGTTGACTGCAACAGCTGTTTCTCATTATGAGGTGCTATGGAAATAGGTCAGGTGAATTATGTTTAATTATAGCTGTTAGCAGAACTTTGTGGAAGAGTGCATGAAGCAAAAGACACCAAAATTTTTGGGGAGGTGAGGGATGAGAGCTCTGCTTTGCCAAAATTGTGGTTTTTTTCTTGTATCTGTTCTAGGAAGTATAAGGACATAATGCTATGGATGAAGTGCCTTAAATTAATTTCACTGATTCCATCTGCTTTTTTCTTCTCCTTTAAAGGTGATGTCATAAGGCCTTACTTTGCTTTTTGTGCTGTGATAAATGGTGTTTGCTACAAGATTGGGCTGGGAAAGAACAAGAAGGCATCTAAATTAAATGCAGCTAAACTGGCTCTTGCTGAGCTACTTAACTTGGAGAACACAGAGGCAAAGTCTTTTGAAGATTCAGGTAAATACTGTAGCAACATCTAATTAGAACGCGAAATGCTTAGCTTAATGGTGTCCTATGCAAAATACCTGTGGTTTTCTTAAACGCCGCAGAATCAACCTCTGTCAGGTTTTTTGAATCCTTGGGGCAAGTGTGTAGTTTGGTTCTGAAACCATTTTTTTATTTTTGTCAGTTGTGTATTAAGAGTTGCATCAACTGATGCCAGGAATACTAAAGGAATTAATTTGTTGCTATTGCACTTGATTTGCTACTCACTGGGTACAGCAACATGAAGTACATCTGAAGTGGGTTTGAATTTTTATGCTCAAAAGGGTTCCCTGCTGAGATACTGTTTTCAACAGAGTTCAGGTGCCATAATATTTTCTCTTTTGAGTTTTGCTGTCTGAATCATTCTAAGCTTACAAGTACTTCAGAATCAGAAAAGAAAGTTCATAGAGAATTAGAAAGTTTGCCTTCCTGGAAATAGTGCGAGATCCATGTTTAGAAATTAGGAATGTCCATCCCACTTCAAAATGTTGTTAAATTTGTAGATTTTCCCTGTGTGCCTGCTGAGCTCCGACCTCCAGCAAACTCTGCTTGTGTTTCGAGGACTGGTAAGGAATAGTCTTGTTTCGCCTCTGCTGATTCAAATTGCCCAGCAAGTAGTTTCTTTTTTAAAGTTTTTCATCTTTTAATACATTTAGTGATCTCTATGTTGTTACTATTGTTTTAAACATATTTGAAAGCTATAAGAACTAGTATTACTAGGTTGGTTCTACAGAAGGACACAACTTCAGAAAATTGTTTGAATTCAGTAAATTGCTTCAATTTCTATCACCAGTCCAGGTGATAGAAATAGAAACAGTATTTTCTGTCCTTACCTGAGCTAGTGTGCAGTAGTGATCAAACTTGGGCTATATCTGTTGTTATTGTAATGGATGATAAAAGCATCAAGTGTTAGGTGTTCTGGAGCTTTTTTTAATCCTGAGGATTTTCAGAATCCTGAAAGTGCATATGGTTGTGCTTGTACTGTGTGTTCAGGGTTATCATTTGGCAAATTGCTCACGTCTGTTTTTTTCCCCTACCTGCAAATTTGAAATCTTGATGGATTGTGCCATTTAGGAGGAGAACATACCTATCAAAAACTCTCACAAACACTTGAGGAGGTGTTTAACCACCTGACTGCCCAGCACCCCAAGTACCAAAGCTGTGGCAGTTCCCTGGCTGCCTTCATCATTGAAAAGGGCAAGTCTGGTTTCATTGTGAGTAGGGGGAGTGGGAAACCCGTTCCCACAGAGCACTGAGAGCGTGGGAGCAGCTTGGTGGGCAGGCAGGCCCAGTGAGCCTTCCACCATCTCTGGTTTCAGGTGGGCAGCACGAAGTGGTAGCTCTGGGGACAGGAGAATGCAACTACAGCCGGCGCTTCGAGTCCTGTGGGAGGCTCTTGCATGACAGCCATGCCATTGTGACTGCCAGGCGTTCCCTGCTCAGGCAAGAGTGTCTCTGCAAATCCTTCCCTTGCAGTCAGTTTGTCTCAGTTTTACTTCTTCTCTTGAGTTTTATAGTTACGTAAACCAATAAATAATATATAACAACATAACCGTAACTCTAGATTATATATTGTGTAAAACGTATAATTTTCTTGTTCTTTTAGATATTTGTACAGGCATCTTTTGCTGTTCTATAACAAAAATCCTGCCAAGGCAGCGAGATCCATATTTTGCACAGCACCAGGCTCGAAGCTGCTTACCTTAAAGCAAAATATAACTCTCTCTCTCTACATGAACCAGCTTCCAAAAGGAACTGCTCAGTTAAAATCAGAGGTGTAAGTACCGTGACATTTCCCGAGCTATGGTGAAAGGTGGAATTTTATCTCGTTTTGGGAACACTGGTGTACAGGGTAGTAGTGATAACTGAGATACAGCTCAGTATGATGAGACAAGAAACTTCTGCATGGGTTATGGGATGAGCTTTTGTTTATTATGGACAATAGCCTGTTAACCCCCTTCCCAAGATACTATTAAAATACTGCTAAATCATGAATTTAACCACTGAGCAGGTGGATGTAAGGATTTAATGCCATTGTATGCACTACAAGGTTGGAGTACAAAGAGCCTTGAATTGAAACAAAGGCTCTGCTTTGATGTCTTACCTCTTTGTGACCAAGGGGAAAAACTGTTTTGCTTCAGAACAGCCATTGGTTTGTATCCCTTATGCGTTGTATCTTCTTATTTAAATATTTTGACTCACAGTGTGAGTTAGGTTTTAAAGGAGATATTAAGAACCTTACAGCTGTTTTTCACAAGTAACTTCTGTTAGGGCATGAGTAGACAAAAAGCAACAGCTTGTTTGCAGCTGATATTTTTAATATGTGCACAACTGGTGGCTAAGATTAGATTGAGTATCTCTTTCCTATTTAAGTACTGATTGCGGTATTCTAGGCACTTGAGCAGCTCAGTGTGATGTTTCTTAGAATTACAGACATCGAAGATAATACAAGGCCTAGATCTACTGATTATTTTTTCTGAGAAACAACATTAGAGTCCCCCTTACTGCTCTCTGATCAGAGTGCTTTCTCAGTGAAATCCATTCTCTTGCTCTGCCCTAGACATCTCGGTCCCCACTCCATATCTGCTTACGAAGCCAGTGAAGAGCTGAGTCTGCACGTTGCTCTGGAAGGCAGGATTTACCTGGCTGTTTGCTGTCCCCCCAAGACTGTCAGGGTGAGCAGCATGTCAGCTGGTGACAAACTGACCAAGTGGGAAGTGGTTGGTCTGCAGGGAGCCTTGCTGAGCCACTTCATCGAGCCCGTGTACATCAGCAACATTCTTGTAGGTATGTTCAGTGCAAATTGCAGGCCTTCGTGTGTTTTCATGTTGCAGTTTGATTGCATTTTATAAAGCATGAACTAAACCACGAGTTCTTTGAAGAATTACAGACTTGTTCCTTGAGATGCAGTGGAGCAAAGTGTATTTATTTAGTAGGCAGTCAGATATGCTGCTGGATGTGAGGTAATGTGGGCAAACTCCTCAGCATATTTTCTAGTCTGAAAGGTTGAAGTTCTGTTTTAGTGGTGTCTTCTGCAGGGAACATGAAGAGTTGGTGAACAACCGTGGTTCAGAAAATGAAAGCATCCAACGAAAATAAAAGTGCCTCTGGAGAAGAAAGTGGGAAATAATTTTTGTTCTGTGAATTGAATATTGGAACTGATCTTTACAAACATGAATTTTATGTGAAAAAAATGACTATAATAGAGTAAGAATACAGAAATACCTGCATTTTTAACTTTTTATTTGGATGTACTTTTATGTGACTTACCTTGTCCTGTTTACTAGGAAATGGAAGTTGTAAGGATACAAAAGGACTGGACATAACCATAAAGCAGCGTCTTGATGATGAACTTACTTCAGAGCTTCCCGTGCCTTACCTGGTCAACAGATCTCATATTTACTTGGTGAAAGCTGCGCTGCCGATCCAAACAGATTTGAACCAGTGGTCGCTTAGTTTGAATTGGACATTGTCAGATGCATCCCTGGAGGTTGTGGATGGATTAAGTGGGAAAACCACTGAAAGGTCAGTGTTTGTCTTCATTTTGTTGCAAATAATGGGTTTGTGCTGATTTATTGGAGTATTCAGTTTTTAAGCTACGAGAAAAATTCTCTCCTGTGTTAGCTGAAAGCGTCCTGTGATTAGGTGAAGTTTTAGAGATCTTGGAAGTTGACAGTGAGACACCAAGACACCAAACAAAACCATTCCCTGAGAGAGATACCTGTACTCCATTGCCTGTAGTAACGAAAACGTTTTAGCTTTCACAATGCATCAAACTAATTAGGATTCTGATTGAGATGAATTCCACACAAGTGTGAGGAGGTAGGTGGAAGACCCTGTAACAATCAGAGCAGTGTCCCTGAAGCGCGTTTGTTCCTGAGCTCCATCCCTGTTTCCCCGCTCTACCCACAGCTCCCCATTCCGCAGTGGCACGTGCCTGGCCAGCCGCCTGTGCAAGGCTGCCATGTTCAGCCGCTTCAGGATGCTCTCCAGGGAAGCGGGACAGGATGATCTGCTCCAGTTTGCAACATACCACGAGGCAAAGGTGAGCTGGCACAGAGAGAGGTATCATTTCTTAAAGTGTTGGTGCTTGTGCTTGTTATGTGGTGGTAGCAAAGCACACAGATCTCTGTAACCGTAATTCTTGAGATTTTTTCAAGGTTTTCCTTTTTTCTTTTTTCAGATTAAATCTCAGTTGTACCAAGAAGCTAAAAGCTTGATGCAGAGCTACTTAGAGCAACACAGTTACGGATCATGGATTGTGAAGTCTCCACATATTGAGCAGTTCAGTGATTGATGGAGGTGGATTGACTGTTAAGTCTGTTTGAATGATTGTTTCAGTAAATAGAGTTCTGAGTAGTAAAATGTTCAACTTTAAGTTTGTAGTTAGAGGAAGAAAACAAATCCAGAACTGCTTCTTTTCAGTTTAAATGCACTTAATAAACCACCTGTAACAATTCAGTCTTTTCCTAAAATGGATGTTTTCTCATAGGTGAGAGTATCCAGCAGCTTTGTAAATCTGTTCTGCCTTGCCACCCTGGAGCCACCTCGTTTCAGCTCCCTCACCCCTCTTTTCCTACAAATCTCCACCCCATGGAGTTAAGATTTTTTTTCCTGATAGTTTCAGGATTTCTGTATATTGGTTCCTTCTTTTTCCTCCCTTTATCATAATTTTGAAAAAAAAAAAAAAAAAAGGGAATGGGCAATCTATGCTTTATCTGTCAGCATCCATCCTTCACTTGAGAGTTTCTGTTTAGTGTGAATTTGCCAAGTGGCATATAGTTTATTTGTGCTAGAAGAGTTAAAAAATAGTTTTTGTGCTTCCAAATGTGGAATGTGAAATTGACCAGCTGTTGATAGACTGTTTTCTGACAATTACTGGTTCTGGTAGTGGGTTTTAAAGCATAATGGAGGTGTCAAAGCTGTAAATAAGAAAATAATGCAATGTGGTACAGAAGTCACCAGAAACAAGGTTTTTTCAGTTTTTGTGATTTGCCTCAAACCCCATCAGTGTTGATGCTTATGGATGAGTTGGGCTCCTGCACCCTCAGATGACTTCATCACTTCACTGACAAGCCCTTGTGAATTTGTCTGCAGACACAGTAACCTGGAAAACGGTGCCTGTCGCAAGGGAATTTACTTCCTTGTAAGTCCTGTTAAGAACATGGTAGCATTGGGAGAGTGTTGTTAAGTGCCATGTTTGGAGCTGGTGTGGTGTTGTGAACGCTGGTGTGTTCAAGCTAGATAGTACACTTAGGTTATGTTCCATGATTTCTGTAAATCGTGCAAGAGTGGGGAGTTACACAGTGTTCTCATACATCAGGAGTAGTGAGGGCAGCGTTTCGCCGACTTAGTGTTACAGGATTCTCAAAGAAGTTCCTCCTCCTGGTATTTTTTTTTGTTTCCTTAATCTGTTCTTCCAGCTAATATGAAGAGTCTTCTGTGGGGGCTATCTTACACTGATCTGCAAGTTGCTGAAACTCACTGACTTGTTACTGCTTGGTCCTTGACTTTTCCTGGCTCATGTGCTTTCTTGTTTTCCATTACTGTCCCGTAACTTGGGTGGTTGTGTAACGGGGTTTGGTTTATTGTGGCACGTCTTCCGCAGACTGCTTGTTCCATGTAATGTTTCCTGAGAATGCTTGGGAATGGCTGTTACAGTCCAGGCTGGAGCACAGTGTTGCCTTTTTGCAGAAGTGTTAAAAGTTCAATAAACGTCCTTGACCAGTGTGTTAGCTTTACTTACATATAGATGCTGGGAAGTGATGTCATATGTCAAATTAAGTCGTGTCACGTGTCAAATCTGACATACGCATAGCACACCACACATCTTTGTTTCTGTTTACTTCTGGATTGGTTTTTGTGTGGATTTAGTCTTCTGCTGAGATAACTGGCACCAAGGTGTTTCCTGTAGTGACCCAGAAGCCTTAAATGTGTACAAGGACTGACCTTTTCATTGTAGGCTTCAGCCATTTTATTAATTGAACAGCAAACTGAAATTTTCATGGAGCTTAGATGCTGCCTTAGGAGGAGAGTGGTTTGTTAGTGGAAAGGATGTTTGGTGGACAAGACCACTGTGTCCTTGAGCAATAACTTGGATGGTACCAGTGTAGGTCCAGTTCTTTTATCTGGATTTTTCTGATTAAGTGTCAGCATATGCAACTTGGACTAATCTAGTAAATGGAAGCACGGAGATGTTGCCTCCAGGTTTTTCCTCGGCTACTTCAATTACTTCAGTAATTCCAAAATACATAATACTACAGGCTTGAGAGAGGCAAGAGTGCTGTGGTTTCAGTGCTGAGGCTGAAGCTGTATCCCCAACAGGTCCGTGCACATGGAGCAGGTAGGTAGGGGCATGTGAGCAGCAGCCTGGGGCTGAGCTCGGCCTCTCCTCTCCCTGCTTGAGAAGAACTGAGCTCCCGGGGAACAGGGGAAGAATGGATGTGCATGTGGATATGGGAGTGGGGTGGTGTGTGGGGGTGTTCTTTCTGCTCTGCTGGAGCTCTGCCTGACTCACACAGGTGCAGTACCCTTAGGAATGGTACTTCCCAATTCTGTGCCCCCACGGGGACTCCCCAAACCACACACCGCTCTCTCTACTTCCCCCTCTCTTGCTTCACCTCCCTTCTGCAGTGGGATGGAAAGGAGAATTGGAGGCAGACGGGCAAAGGCCATGGAGTTGGGATAAGAACAATTTACTGGAAACAGCAATGGTTCACATGGGGCAGGGGAGGGAAATCTGATAATAGACAGTAGTGGACAGCTCCCTCCACCATTTTCTGAACCAGAAGGAACTCCTCCCTGGAAGCACATCCTTTTCCTCCATCCCTGGTAATGATGTGAGATGATACAGAATGACCTCTGTCTTGGCTGTGCTCTCTCCTGGATACTGCAGAAACTTAACCCTGTCCTGGCTGGAACTAGAAGGTTACTCATCCTCCTCATAGATGAACACAAGTCTCATTTCCATAGTCAATGGCTCTCCCTCCAAGATGTGGGTTGAGTTAATTTAGTCCATCACTGTGCATTCTGTCCATCCTAGATGTACACACAATACATACAGTATTACACAATTCAACATTACAGACTGTTCTCATCCAGAAATCAAATCCCCTTCAGGGTACAAATGGTGTTTCCCCATCTCCCTGGATTA
>NW_026690177.1:79195-116594 GCF_015227805.2 Hirundo rustica | reverse complement strand
GCAATCCCGAGTCCCCTTTGCTACTTCTAAAGTGTTTCACGGTGGTTTTATTTGTTGTAGTTGGCTGCTCCCGTCGCTAAGTGAAAACTTTTTAATATTAATCTTTCCGAGCGGTGTGAGGTGTTAGTTCTCTGCAGGTGTTAATTCACTCCCGGGCTGCCGGGAGCAGCTCCTATCACTGAGCTCTATTATTTCATCTTGTTGCTGTTGTTGTTGTTGTTTGCTTTCTCCCAGGCGGGGTCTGGAGCTTCTCCTCTTCCCTCCCCAGACCTTCTGAGGTGCTCCTCCGGCACTCACAGCCCTTTGTTGTAGACCACAGTCTTACTGGTGGTGGCCATGGCGATCTCCGGCTCCAGCTGCGACGTCTCGATCTGCGGAGGCAAAGAGGAGCGGGATCAGAGCCGGAGCAGCTCCGGGGATCGATCAATTAGCGTGGGGATGGAAATAATCCCACGTCAATCACGCCTTCTCCTGGTGTTCCATGTGCCGTGCTCCAGCCCCCGGCCCCCCCCCCGCTCCTCCCGGATCTGGATGGGTTTGCGGCGCACGGAACGCCGCGCCTTCGCTGCCTGGCAGCGCTCAATGAATTATAGAGTGTCTGAGGCTCCGACGCATCCCACCCATCCCAGCTTCCCGTCCCTTCCCTTCCCCGCAGCTCCGAGGGAGCCGGAGCCCAAAGCTGGACCTGGCAAAGCCCAGGCCTGAGCGGCGCCGCCGCGGAAGAGCCTCGCACCCTCGCAGCCAAGCCCTTCCTGCCCCTTTCTCCATCCCCACGAAATCTCCGTCCCTTCCCTGATTTTTTTTTTTTTTCGCCCTCCACCAGCTTCTCCCGAAGCTTTCCCTCGCTCTGAAATCACTCGGAGTCTCTGCATCCCCGGTCCCCACGGGAAGCAAAGACCCCGCTCCGAGGCGGGACAGGACGCCCCGGAAAACCTGGAATTTTCGAAATCCCATACGTCGCGCCCACGCCGGTGCTGACACAATGCGAGGAGCCCACGTTAAAAAATCGAGATGCTTTTGAAAAAAATGTTTAACCTAGTTAGACAAATTAGCAAAAATTTGTGCAAAACAATTTAGGTATTTAAAATATTCAATGTTTTTAAAAACTGGAAAAACTGTTCTTAGCTTTCAGCTGCAAAAACCCAACAAAATATAACATCAAAGCAATCTTAACATGAGGTGCAACATAACCCTTCAGCAAAGCTGTTAAACAGCTACTGAAGCATCATGGGAAATAGCACTTCATTTATTCAAATGCACATATGTCAGGTTTTTGCACCATATGTCATTCCAAGCTATTTACAGTAATAATTAAATCTTAATCAACGTTTAACCTCTGTAAAATGTTTGAAGGGATCTAATCACCCTTCAGACTGCACTAATGAAGGAGAAATATATAAACATAAAAAGAAAATGATGCATAGATAGCGCACCAGAAAGAACAGTAATTGCAAAATTGTATTTCTTTTAAATATAATCAGCAAATTATGTAAAGTAAAGCCAACGAGTATTTTAAGTGAAGACATCTTGGGTGTCAGAGGTGTGATCAGCTAATTTTGTACTGCTATCCATAACAGATGTAGCGTATTTTCTTTTAGTGCCATTATTAGCAACTTCACCATTCCTTTCAGTGCCGCAGCACAAAGTGAAGCATTGTGCCGGGAGAGCACCGGGAAAGGTGCAGGAGATCCGGATCCGACGGATCCCTTTCCAGGGAGGATTAACTCCGCTCTGCCTGCCTCTGACGCAGCTTTTCCTCCCATTGTGTGGGGATTTTTTTTTTTTTTTTTCCTGCCGGGGACAGACAGAAAAGCTCCGAGGTTTTGGGGCTGGGGTGGGTTCGAGCACCGGGAGGAGAAGGTCCAGGCGGGAAGCGGAGCTGCCAGCCTGGGGCTCGGGGAACGGCTGGATGTGGGGATGCCACACCGGTGCCGAGGTGGGGATGGGTCACAGGCCGGATTCCGGGGTCTCAGAGGGCTTTTCCAACCCCGGCGATCCTGGGATTCCGGGCTTTGAAACGAATCCCACCTGGGAACTGGGTGGGTCAGCGCTGACCGTCCGCGGTAGGGCTTGGGAAACGGGGCAGCTCAAAGACAAAAACCGACGGAGAGGCGCCCCATTCCCACCCTCTCCGATGGTCTGGAGAAGTGGGAGCTCCGAGGGGAGTCCCACCCGTCCTGCTGGAGCCCAGACCGTGCTCCGAGAGCCCCGGGAAACGCTGGGGACGGGGACGAGCCGAGCCGGGAGTGCGAGGCTGGGCGGGGAGGGACGAGCACCAGGCTGGGAGAGGGAAGGAAGGAGCGGCGTTGTGTTCACGCTCTCTTGGGACACAATTCAAGAAGCAGCGAGCACAATCCAAGCTGAACAGCAGGAAGAGTATCCTGGTGGGAAGAGCAAAATCTCGCAGCCGACTGCTGGGGGAAGGTGTGGGGCGTCTGTGGTGGGAAGTTTTCAGCACAAATTACCGGGAGCCCATGGAGAACGGTTTAGGCAGAGCTGAGGTTGCCTCGGTGGAAGGAAGAGATGAGATAAATTGCCTGTAGATCCTTCCAGCTTCCATCCCCCGGTCCAGGGGGGAAGCAGCTCCTTTCCCTGCACGGGGGATGAGTTCTTGGTCCGAGGTGGGTTCGGGGAGGGCGGGATGGAGGTGGGAAAGCTCCGGTGACGGAGCAGGAGGACCCGGGAATTCCTGCCTAAGGTGGAAGAGCTCAAAAGCCACGCGGATGTGGCACTCGGGGACACGGTCAGTGGTGGCCTCGGCAGTGCCGGGGCAATGGCTGGGCTGGGTGGACTCCGAGGGCTTTTCCATTTTAACGATTCCAGGGTTCTCATGCGGGATGGGCACCCAGACAGGGATCTCCGGTCTGGAGCTGCGTGATACCAAACCCAAGCACCTTCCCGAAGCCTGGGAAGGTGCTGGAGGGACTGGGGATGACTGATTGAACTGGAGCCTCCTCTGCAGGTCTCCTTCTGGCTGATTTTAATCAAAAAAGGATTAAAATCTGCTCTAGAAGCTCCATCTGCACCAAGGGAAAATGTACAGGAAATTGGGAAAGCTGCTCAGAAATCCATCAGGATTCCTAACCCACTCCTCCCACCTGGAAATCAGATGGAGAAGAACAGGGAGACGGCGGCGGGTTACAGGTACCCAGACAACATCAAATCCCAACCTCGCTGCGCACCAGGCCAGTCTTTGACTCCCCTGTTGGTGTTTTTTTGTTGGAAGGTGTAATTCCACTCATTTCGGGGCAGACCGCTGTTCCAGCTGTCCAGAATCCTGCTCGGCCAACCCTCCACTGGCCACGGAATGGTGACAGACGTGGAGACCACAGGTCCTGGTCAAGGTCTGGGTGTCTCCGCTCCCAAGAGGACCCCGATCACGGTCCTGGCAGGAGCAGCAGCCTTGGAGGGTGCTCTGAGGGACACCGTGGGACCTCGTGGGCCTACACCCATGGCACCTGTCCCCCTGTCCCACACAGGGGACTGTGTCCCTTCAAACCAAGTGCCCACCATGGGACTGGGGTTGAACCGTGCCCATCCTCCTCTTCCCAGTCCTGCCCATGCCAGGGCAAAGGAGGGATCCCCTTCCCGGCTTTGGGATGGTGGCACTGGGGTGACTGGAAAGGGCCTTCACCGAAGGATCCAGCGGAAGTCCGGGAGGGACGGAGGCTCCCAGCGGCGCTGGGGAACCCAGGGTGGGAAGCAGCACCCCCAGACAGCGCTACAAGGGGGTTTTTCGGGGCAAACCCCAGGATTTGGGGCTGATGGCTGCACTGGCAGCTTGGTATCCAACACGGGGAGCTCTCCAGTGAGGCCGTGGGAGAAGCGGGAATTCCCTCAGCGCCCTGCGAGGCCGCTGGAAGCTTTGCCACAGATCCGGGGAGATCCTCACTGGGGGCACCACCGGGGTGCACGTCCCAGCTGACCCAGAAACGCGGCTGGGATGAAGCACAGCCCCAAAGATGCTCCTTTCCCCGTGGCGGACAGGGGAAAAAAGGGGGAAAACCCCAAGAATCTCTGCGCCCTGAACCTTATCTGTCACCCGTTGTGCACCAGCACGGCTCAGGTGACTCAGGCGGGACAGCAGCAGCGCCAGCACCGCTGCCCCCGACCCGGCGGAACCCATCCCCTCGCAGGGAACAAAGCTGGGACTCGCCTCCCGGGCACCCACGGCGCTCCGGCTCTCTTTCCCCCCCATCCCTGCCTCGCAGAGGAAGCCTCTCTCCTCTCATCAGCTCAGACAAGGCTAATTGGGGTGATAAAGAACTGGCTCCGAGTGCTGGCGTGGGCTGGAGGAACAAATGGTGCGGTGGTCACAGCTGGTGCTGCGGAGCCGGCGCGGGAGCGGGCGCGGGGGAGCTCCGGGCGCCCCAAATCCCGGCAGCCGCTCCCGGCTGGGTGCGAGCTGGGGGTTGCGTGTGTTTTGCATGGCTGCTGACACGGGTGCAGCGTGCAGGCGCGGCCGGTGAGGCAGCAGCAGGCAGAAAGCAGATGCTTTTTGTTTGGGGTTGATACTCATTTCTATCCCAGCTCGGGAAAAGGTGTAGAAAGGAATGTGCTCCGGAGGGTGCAGGGAGAGAGATAGGTCTAGGCTCGCTGCCAGGGATCCTGGAACGATATGGAAGGCAGCTAGGGGAGACAGGAGCAGATGGATTTGGCATACAGCTCATCACTCAGCCAAAAAAAAAAAAAAAAAAAAAAAAAAAAAGGATTGAGGGTGGGGAGAGAAGAAGGGAGAACTCAGCCAATTTTGGGAGGGGGAGGGTCATGAGGACTGGAGGATGCTGCTCTGGGAAGGGGGAAGGGAGGACAGGGATGGTCACCGTGTCTTCGGCTGCTGCCGGCGGGGAGAGGCCGGGGTGGCTCCTTTGGAGCACGGGGAGGGTGTCCCGGCCCTTCCAGCAGCTCTCGGCCATCTCCTCCCAGGCCTTTGGTCAGCGGGACAAAGCCCAGGGCAGGGCCGGGCTCTCCCAGGCCTCGGGAAGCTCAGCCTGGAGTAGGAAGGGCTGCGGCACCATGGAACCACGGAATGCTTGAGGCTGGAAAGGAGCTCGGAGATCACAAAGCCCAAATATCGCCCAGCACCGCCAGGGCCAGCACTGCCCCGTGTCCCCGAGTGCCACATCCACGGCTTTAAATCCCTCAGGGATGGGAACTCCAAACATCCCTGGGCACTTCCAATCCCTGAGCGCCCTTTCCATGAGGAAATTCCTGCTGCTGTCCACCCTGAGCCTCCCCTGGCCCAGGCTGAGGCCGTTCCCTCTCCTCCTGTCCCTGTTCCCTGGGATAAGATCCCAAATTCCCCCCGGCTGTCCCCTCCTGTCACGGACTGGTGCAGAGCCACAAGGTCCCACTGAGCCTCCTTTTCTCCTGGCTCAGCCCCTTCCCAGCTCCCTCAGGAATTCTCCAGCCCCTTCCCAGCTCCCTCAGGAATTCTCCAGCTCTTTCCCAGCTCCCTCAGGAATTCTCCAGCCCCTTCCCAGCTCCCTCAGGAATTCTCCAGCCCCTTCCCAGCTCCCTCAGGAATTCTCCAGCCCTTTCCCAGCTCCCTCAGGAATTCTCCAGCCCCTTCCCAGCTCCCTCAGGAATTCTCCAGCCCCTTCCCAGCTCCCTCAGGAATTCTCCAGCTCTTTCCCAGCTCCCTCAGGAATTCTCCAGCCCTTTCCCAGCTCCCTCAGGAATTCTCCAGCCCTTTCCCAGCTCCCTCAGGAATTCTCCAGCTCCTTCCCAGCTCCCTCAGGAATTCTCCAGCCCCTTCCCAGCTCCCTCAGGAATTCTCCAGCCCTTTCCCAGCTCCCTCAGGAATTCTCCATCCCTTTCCCAGCTCCCTCAGGAATTCTCCAGCCCTTTCCCAGCTCCCGCAGGAATTCTCCAGCCCTTTCCCAGCTCCCGCAGGAATTCTCCAGCCCCTTCCCAGCTCCCTCAGGAATTCTCCAGCTCCTTCCCAGCTCCCTCAGGAATTCTCCAGCCCTTTCCCAGCTCCCTCAGGAATTCTCCAGCCCTTTCCCAGCTCCCTGGACACGCTCCAGCCCCTTTCTTCTCAGGAGGTCCCCACCCATTTGCATTCCCAGTGGGACCTTCCCAGTTTTCCAGGAGTGCTGGTGAAGGATGGGGAATGCCTGAGTGAGTCCCTCCCGCAGCTCTCCCAGCCCCTTCGGATGGATCCGTCCCATCCCACGGATTTGTGGGTGTCTCAGCGGCATTTCGGGTCACTGATCACTTCCCCTGGGATTATGGGGCTTGGAGCACCTGGCCTATGGAAGGTGTCCATGGAAAGTGTTCCTGACTATGGAATGTGTCCCTGGCCATGGAAAGTGCCCATGGAAGGTGTCCCTGACTACAGAAAGTGTTCCTGACCATGGAAGATGTCCTTGGCTGTGGAAGGGATGGAAGGGGTCCATGGAAAGTGTTCCTGACCATGGAAAGTGTTCCTGACCATGGAAGTTGTCCATGGAAGTTGTCCTTGCTCATGGAAGGTGTCCCTAGCCATGGAAAGTGTCCATGGAAAGTGTCCCTGGAAGGTGTCCCTGGCCATGGAAGGTGTCCATGGAAGGTGTCCATGGAAAGTGTCCCTGGCCATGGAAGTTGCCCATGGAAGGTGGCCATGGAAAGTGTCCCTGGCCATGGAAAGTGTCCATGGAAGGTGGCCATGGAAAGTGTCCCTGACCATGGAAGATGTCCACGGAAGGAGTCCCTGACCACAGAAAGTGTCCCTGACCATGGAAGGTGTCCCTGGCCATGGAAGGTGTCCATGGAAGGTGGCCATGGAAAGTGTCCCTGGCCATGGAAAGTGTCCCTGGCCATGGAAGGTGGCCATGGAAGGTGGCCATGGAAAGTGTCCCTGGCCATGGAAGGTGTCCATGGAAGGTGTCCATGGAAAGTGTCCCTGGCCATGGAAGGTGTCCATGGAAGGAGTCCATGGAAAGTGTCCCTGGCCATGGAAAGTGCTCCTCACCATGGAAGACGTCCATGGAAGGTGTCCCTGACCACAGAAAGTGTTCCTGACCATGGAAGATGTCTCTGGCCGTGGAAGGTGGCCATGGAAAGTGTCCCTGCCCATGGAAGGAGTCCCAGCCAATGCAGGGGGTGGAATTTGATGGGATTTTAGGTCCCATCCCACCCAAACCACCGAGGTGCCCTCCATGGATCGATCCCTGAGGAATGAGACGAGGACAGCAGCGTCGGCTAAGGAGCTCCTCCTGGAATTGTTACAGACCTGCAGACAGCTGAATGAAGGTGACCTGAAGGTGAGAGAATTCAGGAAATACTCCAAAACCCTTTCCACTGTGTCACAGAAAAGGTTTCTCAGAGGATCTCCAGCCCCTGGCTCCAGAGCCCAAGCAGCTGTGCAACCCCAAGGCTGGAATTTACCTAAATCCACAATCCCAGCTCTTCACTTATCCCTCTGCTGCCCCAAGGATCTCTCTCAGAGCCAGTGCCCAAAGATTATCAGCTCAGCTCTGTGAGGACCGACAGACAAAGCCCGTGGCTCTCCTCAGCCAGGCAGATTCCCGCCCGAATTGTCGGTGTTGAAGCTCTTTTCTGACAACTGCCCACTTCTGCTCCCCGGCTGCAATCCCGGCACGTCCCAAAACCGGACGCGCTGGTTGAGAGACGTTCTCACGACCGAAGCACAAATGAATGCCTCATGGATGATTGATATTCAGCTTTCTGCCCAAATCACAGAGCTGGGGGGAAACAGCTTTGAGAGAAACCTGAATTTTGTGAAGTTTTCCCCCAAGCTAAGAATAAAACTTGAATTTAAGGGGTGACCTGTACAGTTCTCTTCATTTTCGGATTCTCTCAAGTATTTTTGACTCCTGTCTTTGAAACAAACACTCAGTTTTCATAAGAAAACAAACATTGTCTTCAGTAAAAATGTTTTTTCACAAAAAGCTATTTGTTTTTCACGCAAAAAAAACCCCAAAAACTTTCCATGAAAGTCTCCTGACAGCTCAGGAGCAGAATCATGGAACCATGGAATGATTTGGGTTGGAAGGGATCTTCAAAATCCTCTCATTTCTGCCCTGTCCTACCGCAGCTGGAGCTGGGTGCTGGTAACCAAAATATCCATGGCAAAAAAAAAAAACAACAGAAAAATCTTCTGGGATGGATAAATCTCAGGAGCCAGAGCAGCCAAATATCCCACATTTGCTCCTTTTCATTGTTCCAAAGAAGGGAGAAAAGGTGGAAACGCTCTGCCTGTGGCAGGAGCCACCGTCAGCACTTTTCCAGCAGAGCTGGATCCCAGGGCTGCTGCCTCACCCTGCGCTGGACACGGACAAGGGGGTATTAAAAACCACCAGAAACTGAAAATAAAGTTATCTGCAAACAGCAAAAATGGAGGAAAGGTGGAATATTTGGCTGCTTTGGAATATTTGGCTCTTCTGGCTCCTGAGTTTTATCCATCCCAGAGGATTTTTCTGGGGTTTTTTTTTGCCATGGATGTTTTGGCCACCAGCACCCAGCTCCAGCTGCGGTAGGACAGGGCAGAAACGAGAGGATTTTGAAGGTCCCTTCCAACCCAAACCATTCCATGATTCCATGGTTCTGCTCCTGAGCTGACAGGAGACTTTTTTTTTCTTTGGCCTTGGCAGCTTTGTCTGCACCCACCTCCCCTCTGCCTTCCCAGAACACCTACTGCAGACAGAGGGAAAAAGGAGGAAAATTGGAATATTTGGCTGTTCTGGGATATTCGGTTGTTTTGGTTTTTATGAGTTACTAAGTTCAGCGGAATTTTTTTTTTTTTTTTTTTTTTTTTTTTTTTTTTTTTTTTTTTGTCCTGGAATATTTGGTGTTGTGGTCTTTGAAGGTTTTCCAGTCCAGGAGGCTTTTTGTTTGCTTTTTGTTTGCTTTTTGTTTGCTTTTTGTTTGCTTTTTGTTTGCTTTGCAGGGATGCTCCTGCCCTCATGTTAAACAGGAATAACTTTCCTGAGGCAGAGCAGATTTCAGGATTTTTGGGGCAGCTGTGGGACTGCACCTTCCCCCACCTCACTGGACTGGGCAGTGCTGGCTTCACGGTCGGATTTGATGATTTTAAAGGTCTTTTCCAGCCTAATTTCACAGTTCTAGGACCAAGGCTGGGAGTTTTTAATCTCGCTTTTGGGAAATCACCGCAGCACAGCTTCTCCGAGGAAAACCACTCAGCCAAGACCTCGACACCTAACGGTGTGGGAAGAAGGGAAACGTGGATTTGCGGCTGGAGCAGGGAGCTCCCCTCGCCCAGGAGGGGATGAGTGATGATAAGAGGGCCAGCAGCTGGGATAACAACCCCACACCTGGGCTGGGGGTGCCCCCCGTTCCCGGCGTGTCCCAGCCTGTCCCGGAGCTGCTCCAGCCCCGTGGTCATCCCCAAACCAGCCCCCGGGAGCTCTCACCTCCCAGCGCCCCACAGGGAGACAAAAATATCCTCAACTCAGTAACTCATAAAAACCAAAACAACCGAATATCCCAGAACGGCCAAATATTCCGATTTTCCTCCTTTTTTTTCCCTCTGTCTGCAGTAGGTGTTCTGGGAAGGCAGAGGGGAGGTGGGTGCAGACAAAGCTGCCAAGGCCAAAGAAAAAAAAGTCTCCTGTCAGCTCAGGAGCAGAACCATGGAATCATGGAATGGTTTGGGTTGGAAGGGACCTTCAAAATCCTCTCGTTTCTGCCCTGTCCTACCGCAGCTGGAGCTGGGTGCTGGTGACCAAAACATCCATGGTAAAAAAAAAAAAAAACAACAGGAAAATCTTCTCGGATGGATAAATCTCAGGAGCCAGAAGAGCCAAATATTCCAGAGCAGCCAAATATTCCAACTTTCCTCCATTTTTAACTGTTTAAGGATAATTTGTTTTCAATTTCTGGTGCTTTGTAATTCCCCCTTGTCCGTGTCCAGCGCAGGGTGAGGCAGCAGTCCTGGGATCCAGCTCTGGTGGAAAAGTCAAAGAATCCATGGAGGAAAAAAAAATATCTATATCTATATCTATATCTATATCTATATCTATATCTATATCTATATCTATATCTTCTCCTGTCAGCTCAGGAGTAGAACCATGGAATCATGGAATGGTTTGGGTTGGAAGGGACCTTCAAAATCCTCTCGTTTCTGCCCTGTCCTACCGCAGCTGGAGCTGGGTGCTGGTAACCAAAACATCCATGGTAAAAAAAAAACCCCAGAAAAATCCTCTGGGATGGGTAAAACTCTGGAGCCAGAAGAGCCAAATATTCCAGAGCAGCCAAATATTCCAACTTTCCTCCATTTTTAACTGTTTAAGGATAATTTGTTTTCAATTTCAGGTGTTTTTTAATTCCCCCTTGTCTGTGTCCAGCGCAGGGTGAGGCAGCAGCCCTGGGTTCCAGCTCTGGTGGAAAAGTCAAAGAATCCATGGAGGAAAAAAAAATATCTATATCTATATCTATATCTATATCTATATCTATATCTATATCTATATCTATATCTATATCTATATCTATATCTATATCTTCTCCTGTCAGCTCAGGAGCAGAACCATGGAATCATGGAATGGTTTGGGTTGGAAGGGACCTTCAAAATCCTCTCGTTTCTGCCCTGTCCTACCGCAGCTGGAGCTGGGTGCTGGTGACCAAAATATCCATGGCAAAAAAAAAAACCAGAAAAATCCTCTGGGATGGATAAAACTCTGGAGCCAGAAGAGCCAAATATTCCAGAGCAGCCAAATATTCCAACTTTCCTCCATTTTTAACTGTTTAAGGATAATTTGTTTTCAATTTCAGGTGCTTTTTAATTCCCCCTTATCCGTGTCCAGCCCAGGGTGAGGCAGCAGCCCTGGGATCCAGCTCTGCTGGAAAAGTCAAAGAATCCATGGAGGAAAAAAAAAAAAAAAAAAAAAAAAAAAAAAAAAAAAAAAAAAAAAAAAAAAAAAAAAAAAAAAAAATCTTCTCCTGTCAGCTCAGGAGCAGAACCATGGAATCATGGAATGGTTTGGGTTGGAAGGGACCTTCAAAATCCTCTCGTTTCTGCCCTGTCCTACCGCAGCCGGAGCTGGGTGCCCCGCTGGGGCCTCAAGGTGACACCAGTGACATCTGACAGACACTGGGAACTACTTCTTGATCTTGCTGTTTGAAATCCTGCGGTTTCTAAGCTTTTATTTAGGGTTTTTTTGGGGGCTTTGGTTAACACCGAGCTCTCAGAGCCTCAGCACTTCCAGCTTTATAAAAATTGGAAGGCGTAGCCCCAGCGTGGCACCACCTCCGAGCCACGGCGGGGTTGAGTTGGACCTTCTGGGAAAGCAGAGCGCTGCCCACAGCACCAGACCCCCTCAAGTGTGAAAACAAACCCACCAAAAATGCCCAGATTAAAGCTTTGGGACCGTAGGATTTCAAACAGCAAGGTCCAAAGATGTTCCCTGTGTCTTCCAGAGGGAGGAGACACCCAAGGCCTCCGTGGGAGCTGAAGCTTTCGCCCTCTGCTCTGAGGGTCTACTCAGAGTGGGATGGGGTGGGATGGGTGTCCACGGGGTGAATCTGAGTTCACCACGAGGAATTCATTCCCAGACCAGCTCCAGAAAGGCTCTGGGCTGCCGCAGGAGCAGCTGAGTGGTGAAGGGCTGAAGGAAGTTCTCCCTGGATTCCTGGGAGAACCCTCACATTGCAGGATGCAGGTTTTTATTTCGGTGTCCACGGGGTAAATCTGAGTTCACCACGAGGAATTCATTCCCAGACCAGCTCCAGAAGGGCCCTGGGCTGCCACAGGAGCAGCTGAGTGGTGAAGGGCTGAAGGAAGTTCTCCCTGGATTCCTGGGAGAACCCTGACATTGCAGGATGCAGGTTTTTATTTTGGTGTCCACGGGGTAAATCTGAGTTCACCACGAGGAATTCATTCCCACACCAGCTCCAGAAAGGCCCTGGGTGCTGCAGGAGCAGCTGAGTGTTCACCTCAGGGCTTGTGTCCTCGCCAGGCCAGGAGCTTCCCCAGGAGAGGGCTGAAGAAAGTTCTCCCTGGATTCCTGGGAGAACCCTCACATTGCAGGATGCAGGTTTTTATTTTGGAACATCCGGGCCCCTGGATTGGTGGAAAAGTCACCGGCCTACTCCAAACATGGCCTGGAGAGCTCCCAAAATTGCTGAGTTTGGGTTGTGGCTCCTGGCCCTTGCTGGAACGAAAAGCACCTACACAGATGGTCAGAGCTCCTCCTTTCTTGGAAGAAAAAAAATCCTACTTCTGAATGTGGACATCATTGAAAAGTTCCCCTTTGGGTGAAAATGAGCTCTAAGGCCCATCCCAGCAGGAATTCCTCCAGCAGCTCTGCCAAGGAAGAAAGGATTTGCTGCTCTTTGCTGAAGACATCACCCCCTGAATTCTCCTGCTGCTCAGGAGGAGGAGCACGATGGAAGAGCGGGATTTAGGGATGCCCTTGGTGCTTTAGGGAAGCTGAGCAAATTCCCCAGGATCCCAACCTCGGGCACATCTCCTTCCCTCGCAGACCACCGGCCTCACTGGGAACAGGAAATTTAAAAAGCAATTACAGATAATTACATATGTGAGATGTGATTAATAAGGCATTCTCAGCCCTAAGCAGGCAAGTCCAGACAATTGATCCCCTTCCCTTGCATCCTGCACCTCTTGGAGTTGTCAGAGCGGCTCCAGAGGAGCCAAAACAACTCCAAACACACCAAAAGGGACAAACGTGTGACAGGGGAGGGGTGAGGCGGGACACGGGCAGCGAAGATCTGGGGGTGAGCCGAGAAAAGAGGCCTCTGGCCACGAATGGTTGGGCTTGATGACATTCCAGGATTAACGAGTTACGGATTTAATGATTTAATGGGCCAGGAGTCGGGCCGGGCCGTCCTTGTGGCTCATTCATCATTCCAGCTCAGGGTGTTCCATGATTCCCAGGGTGGCCAGGGCAGGCTGAGGCTGACAGAAGAGGGGAAGGGATTTGGTTTTCAAGCCCGGATTGAAGCGGCAGAACCAAGGAGCCACCGGAGGGCTCGGGAATGGCCAGGGCAGCGCAGGAATCCCGGGGAGGATTCCTGGGCTGGGCAGGAGCCCCTGTGTTTACAGGAGGTGCTGCTGAAAGGTGTCCCTGAAGAAAGACAGCAATTAACAGACCCAAAAAAAAAAAAAAAAAGAAAGAAAGAAAAAAAGGTTTTCTTTCCACAGAGAACCTTTTAAGGCTGTTTTTCGGGCCACTCTAAGGGTTAATGTTTAGCTGTTTATCCGGACTTGTCGGATGTCAGCTCTTTCCTTTGACTCCTAATGGCTTATAGCCATCAGGAGGTGAAGGCTCCTCAAAAGAGCTGGTGTCAGGAATGTTTTTTATTTTTTTTTTTTTTTTATGCCCACCAGCACCCACACACCTGCAGCAGCCTGTGCTCGCGGGGGGATGGTTTACATACTTGAACCTGTCTCCCAGGGCCAGGGGTGTAAACATGAAACCAGATCCCGTCTGCGAGCGCTGCTGGAGCCCCTGGGCGCTGCGGAGGGGTCGCCGCTCCCTCAGCCACCCCGCTGACCACAAAGAACAGCTCGCGTCGGGCCCCTGCTGCCCCCGGTCGCGGCTTCAAGGAAAACGCTCGGCACTTTTTGAGGGGAGAAACAAAGGAGCGCTCCCAGGAGCGCTGGGCACCGGAATCCAGCCGGGTCACAAATCAAAGGGGACGGGGAGGACAAAGGCGCGGCCACCAAAGCCATCAGGGCTCCGCTGGCTCCTGACCTTCCCTGGCCCTGAGCTGGCAGCGAGCCCAGGAATCGCCCAAACAGGCGGAGCGGGTGGAAATTGAGCCACCCCGAGGTGTCCCAGGGGCTCCTGAGCAGGGATAATGGAGTTCCCGAAGGCCAGAGCCTTCCTCTTCCTCTCTTCCTCTCTTCCCCTCTTCCCCTCTTCCTCTCTTCCCCTCTTCCTCTCTTTTCCTTTTCCTTTCCCTTTCCCTTTCCCTTTCCCTTTCCCATTACCTTTTCCTTTGCCTTTTCCATTTGTTCTCGTTCCCTATCCCTATCCATTTACCTTGCCAATTCCATTTTCCTGTTCCTTTTCCTTTTCCTTTTCCTTTTCCTTTTTGTTTTCCTTTTCCTTTTCCTTTTCCTTTCCCTTTCCCTTTCCCTTTCCCTTTCCCTTTCCCTTTCCCTTTCCCTTTCCCTTTCCCTTTCCCTTTCCCTTTCCCTTTCTTCCTCTTCCCCTCGGAAATGCCCCTGGATCCCCGGCAGTGCCCAAGGCCAGGCTGGATGGGGCTGGGAGCAGCCTGGGACAGTGGGAGGTGTCCCTGCCCATGGCAGGGGTGGCACTGGATGAGTTTTAGGGTTGCTTCCCACTCAAACCATTCCAGGATTCCACGATTTTAGAAAGGAAAGGCATTTGATCCCAGAAGAAGTGACCGAGATCTCCCAGCTCCGGGGAGCAGGCGGGGAAAATCTTTGAGTTTGAGATTTTGGGGAAGAAGTGGGGGAGAAGAACCCCATGGAGATGGGAGGTGTCATGATCCAGAGATGTTCTTTGCTTTGCCGAGCTGGTTCCTTCTCTCCTGGTCAAGAGGAGTTTCAGTTGTGCCGGGACACGAATCCAAAGGGCAGGGAAGAGCTTCTGAACGGGTTTGGGAGTTGTGGGTGGCCCTGGGACAAGGCCTCTGTGGCATGGCCACCACGGGTTTGCAGCTGGAATTCCAGCAGGTGGAGCAGGCAGACGGGAATTACCGGAATTACAACATCTGCCACGTCCCAGAAGGAGAACCCGAGAGAGCATCGCGTGGTGGGAGCGAGGAGTCAGCACGCACAGAGGAGAATCCCGGGGCTTTTCCCAGCCGGAACGTCCCGGCCGTGCAGGGTCTGGAGCGTTTGGGTTGCGTGGTCTCTGCAGAAGCACCAGACTCTGACCCAAAGCCCTCCCTGAAGCAGGAGGCAGCTGGAGGCTGCTGGATCAGCAGCTCAGGATAAAACACCACCGGAAGGGCAGGAGAGGACCGAGACTGGCCTCCTTCCCCATGTTCTTAGGGAATACCTGCACCCAGGAATGCTCTGAACGGCCTCGGGGAGGTTTGGAGCACCTGAGCCTGCCCCTGTCCCTGCCTCGAATGCACCTGAGCTCCCCAAAAAGCTCTGCTGCCACGGAGAGCTGGAGTTTATCCCACGGAGAGCGGCCTGACCTCGCAAGCTCTGAAGCAAATCCAGCTCCAGGTCACTTTCTGCTGGTGGAGACGATTCCAGAGGGAGGAACTCCAGGTGGGAGCAGGAATTGGGGCGGATCCCTGCAGCCAGGAGCCCATCGTGGCCGGGGACAAGCAAAGGGCAGTGCCACCAGAACTGTGGGGTGACAGCTGTGCCCGTCACGTGTGTCCCTGGCAGCAAAGCCTGAGGGGATCCTCATCCTCCAGTGCTCACCTGAGACCTGTCCTGGAGCAGGGACACCTGAACCTCCAGGGAATGCTGATTTGGGATGTCCGGGATGGATCCTGGAGCACATTTGGGATGCTCAGGATGGATCCTGGGGCACATTTGGGATGCTCAGGATGGATCCTGGGGCACATTTGGGATGCTCAGGATGGATCCTGGGGCACATTTGGAATGCTCAGGATGGATCCTGGGGCACATTTGGGATGCTCAGGATGGATCCTGGGGCACATTTGGGATGCTCAGGATGGATCCTGGGGCACATTTGGGATGCTCAGGATGGATCCTGGGGCACATTTGGGATGCTCAGGATGGATCCTGGGGCACATTTGGGATGCTCAGGATGGATCCTGGGGCACATTTGGGATGTCCGGGATGGATCCTGGGGCACATTTGGGATGCTCAGGATGGATCCTGGGGCACATTTGGAATGTTTGGGATGGATCCTGGGGCACATTTGGGATGCTCAGGATGGATCCTGGGGCACATTTGGGATGCTCAGGATGGATCCTGGGGCACATTTGGGATGCTCAGGATGGATCCTGGGGCACATTTGGGATGTTTGGGATGGATCCTGGGGAACATTTGGGATGCTCAGGATGGATCCTGGGGCACATTTGGGATGCTCAGGATGGATCCTGGGGCACATTTGGGATGTTTGGGATGGATCCTGGGGCACATTTGGGATGCTCAGGATGGATCCTGGGGCACATTTGGGATGCTCGGGATGGATCCTGGGGCACATTTGGGATGTTTGGGATGGATCCTGGGGCACATTTGGGATGCTCAGGATGGATCCTGGAGCACATTTGGGATGCTCAGGATGGATCCTGGGGCACATTTGGGATGTTTGGGATGGATCCTGGGGCACATTTGGGATGCTCAGGATGGATCCTGGGGCACATTTGGGATGCTCAGGATGGATCCCGGGGCACATCTGGGCAGCACAATTCTCTGGGAGCGTCACTCATTCTCCAGCCAGACGGGAACGATTCCATCCTCAGTAATGAACACCACAATCCTCATTAAGTGCCACCATCCCTCACGTGAAGGCCGGAAAGGGCCTCAACACATTCCCAAATATCTCCAATTCTCCCTCAGGTCCTACCGGAGCTACGGCAGCGCTCAGGCACTCGCTGTCACGGAAATCCTGGGGCTTCTGCTCAAACCAATCACGGCATGGGCACGAAAGAAGCCCCCTTGTCAGATTATTTCTTTCTCTGTCCTCGAGATGCGGCAACTGAGAGGCGTTTCAAAAGCCTTTATTTCATTCTCAGTCTCATGCGAAGGGTGGGATGATACAGATGTTAGAATTCCCCCCATCACAGTCAGACGCCGAACCATTTCCTGATTACAGCACGTTAAAAGTGTTGTTTTGGCCCATCGGCTTTTGCCACACCGTGCTGCTAATGCCTTAAAGCCAATCACCTAAAATTCCCCCTCGTGGGTCCCACTGCAGTGCACCTTTCACGGTTCCGCCTCTCCAAGACACCTGGTCCTGTCTGCAAGGCCACCGTCTGAAACTCGATTCCTGTTCCGTTTCTCTCTCAACAACGCCCGTCCTGCCCCACGACATCTCTAAGTCAGGAGAACATCGCCTGGGGTTCTCTCTCGAGGAGAACGAAGAGAGACGCTTCTTGTCTTGGTCAGCACGGGAAAGGCAAAAAGAGAGACCAGAAGATAAGGCAGAAGATAGTGAAATAGATAATGTAGAAGATAATGTAAAAGATAAACCAGAAGATAAAGCAGAAGATCAACAAGAGGATAAACCAGAAGATAATACAAGAAGATAAACCACGAAATAAGGTAAAAGATAAACTGGAAGATGAACCAGAAGATAAACCAGAAGATAAGGCAGATGAACCTGAAGATGAACCAGAAAATAAGGCAGAAGATGAACCAGAAGATAAACTAGAAGATAAACCACAAGAAAAGGCAAGAAGATGAACCAGAAGATAAACTGGAAAATAAGGTAAAAGACGAACCAGAAGATAATACAAGAAGATAAACCAGAAGATAAACCAGAAAATAAGGTAAAAGATAAACTGGAAGATGAACCAGAAAATAAGGCAGAAGATAGTGTAATAGATAATGTAGAAGATAATGTAAAAGATAATGTAGAAGATAAGCCAGAAGATAAACCAGAAGATCAACAAGAGGATAACCAGAAGATAATACAAGAAGATAAACCAGAAAATAAGGTAAAAGATAAACTGGAAGACAAACCAGAAGATGAACTAGAAGATAAACCAGAAGATAAACCAGCAAATAAGGTAAAGGATAAACCAGAAAATGAACTAGAAGATGAATCAGAAGATGAACCATAAGATAAGCGAGAAGATAATACAAGAAGATAAACCACAAGAAAAGGCAAGAAGATAAACCAGAAGATAAACCGGAAAATAAGGTAAAAGATAAACTGGAAGATGAACCAGAAAATGAACCAGAAGATAAGGCAAAAGATAAACCAGAAGATGAACCAGAAAAGAAGGTAAAAGATGAACCAGAAGATAATACAAGAAGATAAACCAGAAGATAAACCAGAAGATAAACCAGAAAATAAGGTAAAAGATGAACCAGAAGATGAACAAGAAGATAAGGCAGAAGACAGTGTTATAGATAATGTAGAAGATAATGTAAAAGATAAAACAGAAGATAATACAAGAAGATAAAACCAGAAAATAAGGTAAATATAAACCAGAAAATGAACTAGAAGATTAATCAGAAGAAAAACCAGAAAATAAGGCAGAAGATGAACCAGAAGATAAACGAGAAGATAATACTAGAAGATAAACCACAAGAAAAGGCAAGAAGATAAACCAGAAGATAAACCAGAAAATAAGGTAAAAGATAAACTGGAAGATGAACCAGAAAATAAACCAGAAGATAAGGCAAAAGATAAACCAGAAGAGGAACCAGAAGATAATACAAGAAGATAAACCAGGAAATAAGGCAAAAGATAAACTGGAAGATGAACCAGAAGATGAACCAGAAGATAAGGTAAAAGATAAACCAGAAGATGAACCAGAAAAGAAGGTAAAAGATGAACCAGAAGATGAACCAGAAGATAAGGCAGAAGACAGTGTAACAGATAATGTAGAAGAGAATGTAAAAGATAAAACAGAAGATCAACAAGAGGATAAACCAGAAGATAATACAAGAAGATAAACCAGAAAATAAGGTAAAAGATAAACCAGAAAATGAACTAGAAGATGAATCAGAAGATGAACTAGAAGATAAACTAGAAGATAATACAAGAAGATAAACCACAAGAAAAGGCAAGAAGAGGAACCAGAAGATAAACCAGAAAATAAGGTAAAAGATAAACTGGAAGAAGAACCAGAAAATAAACCAGAAGATAAGGCAAAAGGTAAACCAGAAGATGAACCAGAAAATAAGGTAAAAGATGAACCAGAAGAAGGAACCAGAAGACAAGCTGGGTCAGCACTCCGGAGAGGAACCTCGGATGAACCCCTTGGTGCTCCCGAAGCCCCCGGCGGAGCAGCAGGAAGCAATCCCTGAGGCACAGCTTGAATCCTCTGCAGTCTCTGGGAGACACTTCCCACTGAGCTTCCAGCCTCCTGCCAGCCCTCCGGGACCTCGTGCCACTTCTTTGCTGAGAGCAGCTCCTTCCAAGCCCAGCCTCCATCCCGAGGGTTCCCAGACTCCCAGGAAACCGTTTCCCCAGCCCCAGAAGCAAAGCAGAACTTCTCACTTCTCAAACATTTTTTTTTTCCCCCATGGCAGCTGGCAAATCCCTTCCCCGGCTTCTCATCCAACTTGGACAAAATTGCCGCAGAGAATCCCTCCCGCTCCCCTCCCCGCCGCCCTTCCCCGTGCGAAGCGATCCCGAGGGAGGGATGGTTCCATGGGGACCCCCTGCTGGATTGCATCTGATTTCCCTCCTAAGCATGGAATGGGGAAGCGTCTCGAGGGCTGCGGCTGCGACCTCCGTACAGCTCTTTTGTCAAGTGCCATTTCATTAAAAAATCAGCCTTTTAACTGTGGACACATTTCAACCTCACCAAATCTGCTAATTATTGACAGTTGGTGAAGAGGAGATTTCACTTGTTCCTCCTGTTAAACTGCATCTAATTAGTAATTACTGGTTCACTGTCATCTTTGCTGCAATAATCCCACTGCACATTGGCTCATTAACCTTTTGCTTTTCTAAAGCAGCCTGCCAACAAGATGAAGGCTAAAACAGATTGGAAAACAATAGCTCAGCCTTGGATTTTAGGCTGTTTATTCCCCTTGTCCTGGAGATCCAAAAGGAAGATTATTTTTAAGGAAAGGCTGGAACCGGCCTCATTCCGGAAGACGCCTCGGTCTGCGTTGAGCATCACCCAAAAAAAAAAACGCTCTTTAAACTTTCCCCAAGGTGAGGGCAGGGGTGCTCAGGTGGCTGAAGGTTTCTCTGCCATTCTCCATTTCTCCATCTCTCCATTTCTTCATTTCTCCACATTTTTTCCGTTTCTCCATTTCTCCATTTCTCCATATTTCTCCATTTCTCCATTTCCCCACATTCTTCCATTTCTCCATTTCCCAATTTCTTCATTTCCCTATATTTCTCCATTTCTCCATCTCTCAATTTCTTCATTTCTCCACATTTTTTCCGTTTCTCCATTTCTCCATTTCTCCATATTTCTCTATTTCTCCATATTTTTCCATTTCTCCATTTCTCCATTTCCCCACATTCTTCCATTTCTTCATTTCCCAATTTCTTCATTTCCCTATATTTCTCCATTTCTCCATCTCTCCATTTCTTCATTTCTCCACATTTTTTCTGTTTCTCCATTTCTCCATTTCTCCATTTCTCCATATTTCTCTATTTCTCCATTTCTCCATTTCTCCATATTTCTCCATTTCTCCATTTCCCCACATTCTTCCATTTCTCCATTTCCCCATTTCTTCATTTCCCCATATTTCTCCATTTCTCCATCTCTCCATTTCTTCATTTCTCCACATTTTTTCCATTTTTCCATTTCTCCATATTTCTCCATTGCTTCATTTTTCCATTTCTCCATCTCTCCATTTCTCCATATTTTTCCATTTCTCCATTTCCCCACATTCTTCCATTCCTCCATTTCCCTATATTTCTCCATTTCCCCATTTCTCCATTTCTCCATTTCTCCATTTCTCCATATTTCTCCATATTTCTCTATTTCTCCATTTCTCCATTTCCCCATTTCTTCATTTCCCCATATTTTTCCATTTCTGCACATTTTTCCATTTCTCCATATTTCTTCATTGCTTCATTTTTCTATTTCTCCATCTCTCCATTTCCCCACATTCTTCCATTCCTCCATTTCCCTATATTTCTCCATTTCTCCATTTCCCCATTTCTCTATTTCCCCATATTTCTCCATTTCTCCATCTCTCCATTTCTTCATTTCTCCACATTTTTCATTTCTCCATTTCTCCACATTTTTCCATTTCTCCATTTCCCCACATCTCCATATTTTTCCATTTTCTCCATTTCTCCACATTTTACCATTTCTCCATTTCCCCATATTTCTCCATTTCCCCATGTTTTTCCATTTCTCCACATTTTTCCATTTCTCCACTTTTCCATTTCCCCCATATTTCTCCACTTTTCCATTTCCCCATATTTCTCCACGTCTCCATTTCTCCATATTTCCCCATATTTCTCCACTTCTCCACTTCTCCATTTCCCCATATTTCTCCACTTCTCCATTTCCCCATATTTCTCCACGTCTCCATTTCTCCATATTTCCCCATATTTCTCCATTTCCCCATATTTCTTCCACTTCTCCACTTTTCCATTTCCCATATTTCTCCACCTCCCCATTTCCCCATATTTCTCCACTTCTCCATTTCCCCTTATTTCTCCACTTCTCCATTTCCCCGTATTTCTCCACTTCTCCACTTCTCCATTTCCCCATATTTCTCCACTTCTCCATTTCCCCGTATTTCTCCACTTCTCCATTTCCCATATTTCTCCACTTCTCCATTTCCCCATATTTCTCCTTTCCCCATATTTCTCCACTTCTCCATTTCCCCATATTTCTCCACTTCTCCATTTCCCCATATTTCTCCACTTCTCCATTTCCCCATATTTCTCCACTTCTCCATTTCCCCATGTTTCTCCACTTCTCCATTTCCCCGTATTTCTCCACGTCTCCATTTCCCCGTATTCCTCCACGTCTCCATTTCCCCGTATTTCTCCACGTCTCCATTTCCCCGTATTCCTCCACCTCCCCACCTCTCCCCGGGCCCTATCCCTCGTTATCCCCGCCATCCCACACGAGCTCCTGGGCGGGAGCCGTCAGGAGGAGCCGGGCCCACGGGGCAGGAACGGCGGCGGAGCAACCCCGCGCTCCTTTCTTCTGCCGCTACACTGAATTTCATTTGCACCAGTCCCATTTTCGGGTTGGAGCTGTCACAGCTGTTTCCATTGGCAGCGCATAGCTGAGTAGGAGTTGTCAGTGGGGATGCTGCGGGATTGGGAGAGGGAAGAGATTCCCCGGGGGGCATGGGAGGCAGTTGGAGGTTGTGGGATAAATGCATTAACTACACGTTTCTCCCAAACTTAGCGGCGGCGAATTACTCAAGGCGCGTTTGATGGGTTTCGGGTCCCGCAGTTAGCACCACCCTGGGATGACAAGAACGTTTCTCAGCAGCTCCGGCGTGAGTATTCCCAAGGATCCGTGCTTTCGTGGCTGATACGAGGGGTTTATTTTTATCACGTTCTCTTTAAAGCCATAATTTCTAGAAACAAGCTGCCGTTCTGGAGCACCGCTGCAGAAATCCGAGCGGAGTTTCATCCCTCCGAGCCCCAGGGCTCTGCCAGGGCTGGATATCGACCCAAAAAAAGGCTCAGGGTGGGTAAATGTACAAATTCCCTCACCTGCAGAATTCCCTTTCCCTGACATCGGTGCCTCTGCCGAGCTCTGATCTCACCGGGGTTGTTGTAAAACAGGAGTAACTCCGGAGCAGCCAAAGCTGACGGGACAAGTGTCACCCCGGTTTTTCTGAGTTTTTTAAAGCCTTTTGATTGTTCATAAAATGGAGTCAGACCTTTTAGCTACTGTACAATATTAGGAGCAGTTTCTGCCTTTCTCACACATGTAACATAAACAAACCCTTTGTTTTTCATTCCCTGTCCTTTGTTTGCATATTTCTAACCTGAAAACAACTGTAACTGACAGTTGGCCTGGCCAGTTGGCTGGGAGGTGAAAACTCCAGAAGCCAATCCACAGCCAGACCCACAAATGTATAAAAAGTAAGAAATAAACAGGCAGAGAGGGGCTCTGGGCTTGGCTCAGCCTTGGGCTCTCTCAGAGGAACTCTCTGCCCTGTGAAATCTCTCGTCTCCGTGTGATTGCTTTGCATTCCCGATCACAGACAAGCATTTATCCAGCAAATTTATTCAAACTATTGCAAGGCTTCGGTTCTGCTGGAAAACCAGTGGTGGGTTTGTGTCACCGAGACACACAAAGCAATCACACGCAGACAAGAGATTTTCGCAGAGCTTCTTGTGATCCAGCTCACAGCTGAAAGAGCGGAGAGAAGAGGAGACCCCTTTGTTTATTTCTTACTTTTTATACATTTGTGGGTCTAGCAGAAGATTGGCTTTTTGGGGTTTCCACCCCTCAGCCTCAGTGGCCAGACCAATTGTCAGTTACAATTGTTTTCATGTTAGAAATGTGCAAACAAAGGACAGAGAATGAAAAACAAAGGATTTGTTTATATTACTTCTGTGGGAAAGGTAGAAAACGGCTCTAATATTCTACAGTAACTCAAAGATCTGACTCCATTTATGAAAATCAAAAGGCTAATAAAGAAACTCAGAAAAACCAGGGTGACAGGTTTGAGCCTTGTTGGGAGAGAGAGGATCAGAGGTGGCCACGCAAACCCCTGGCACAAAACAACCAGGTAATGACCCAGCAGGATCTGTGTTTGCCCCCCGAGTTACAAAAGGTGGTGAGTGTGAGATTTAGGGCAGAATTTGGCTGGCTCACAGCTCCTGTGCTCAGACCGAAGCCGTGGTTTTGGTTGTCTGCGGCTGGTTTGCTCCCCGCGGTGTTTGGTACAGCAGCGTGGCCCCGTCCTGCTGCGCCCGCGACCGAGGCCGTGGGGAAAGCAGAGATCCGTGTTTAAGCACCTCTAAATTCCTTATCTGCCAGGACAGGTGTCACCGAGACACACAAAGCAGCCACATGCAGACAAGAGGTTTTGCAGAGCAGAGGTTTCTCCGTCCAGCTCAAAAGCTGAATCCAGGTGGAGACAGAGCCTCTTTGTTTTATTTCTTATTTTTTATCCATTTGTGGGTCTAGCAGAAGATTGGCTTTTTGGGGTTTCCACCCCTCAGCCTCAGTGGCCAGACCAATTGTCAGTTACAATTGTTTTCAGGTTAGAAATATGCAAACAAAGGACAAAGAATGAAAAAACAAAGGATTTGTTTATGTTACATCTGTGGGAAAAAGGTAGAACTGCTTTTAATATTGTACAATAACTAAAAAGATCTGACTCCATTTATGAAAATCAAAAGGCTCAGGAAAACTCAGAAAAACCAGGGTAACAGACAGAGATCAGTGTTTAAACACCTCTAAAATCTGCCAGGACAGAGCCATGGAATCATTCAGGTTGGAAAAGACTCCAAGGTCATCGAGCCCAACCACTGAAGTTCACGGTCTAGTGATGAGTGCCCAAAAATTCACGGGTTTTGAGAAACACTCCTTGAAGGGAGGCTTGGATTTACCAACCGGAAATGGATCCAGAGAGATTGTTCCAGGTAAATCCCTGTGTTTGCTCCCTTGAGCGTCCCCACAGGAACCTCCAAAGAGATTTTGGAGAGCGGGGGGAATGTCCTTTGGAAACACTCACACATTTACAGAAAATACAAACATAATGGGAAAACAGGCTGGGAGAGCTGGGAATGTTCCCCTGGGGAAGGGAAAAATCCAGGGAATCCTCAGAGTCCCTGAAGGGGTAACAGGAGAGCTGGAGAGGGGCTGGGGACAAGGGCTGGAGGGACAGGACACAGGGAATGGCTTCCAGTGGGAAAGGGGAGATTGGGCTGGGATCTTGGGCATTGGGAATTCCTGTCTGGGAGGGTGGGGAGGGGGTGGGAATTCTGGAATTCCCGGATTTGCTGTGGCTGCCCCTGGATCCCTGGCAGTGCCCAAGGCCGGGTTGGACACTGGGGATTGGAGCACCCTGGGGCAGTGGGAGGTGTCCCTGCCGTGGCAGGGTGGGATTTAGGGTCCCCTCCTGACCCAAACCACTCTGGGATTCTGTGGCACCCATGGAGTGAGCAGAGCTGGATCCAGCTGTGCAGGAGCTGATCCCGTGGAGCAGAGCGGGATCCAGCTGTGCAGGGGGCTGACCCCTGTGTGCAGAGCTGGATCCAGCTGTGCAGGGAGCTGATCCCATGGAGCAGAGCTGGATCCAGCTGTGCAGGGGTCTGACCCCTGTGTGCAGAGCTGGATCCAGCTGTGCAGGGGCTGATCCCATGGAGCAGAGCTGGATCCAGCTGTGCAGGAGCTGATCCCATGGAGCAGAGCTGGATCCAGCTGTGCAGGGGCTGATCCCGTGGAGCAGAGCTGGATCCAGCTGTGCAGGGGTCTGACCCCTGTGTGCAGAGCTGGATCCAGCTGTGCAGGGGCTGATCCCGTGGAGCAGAGCTGGATCCAGCTGTGCAGGGGTCTGACCCCTGTGTGCAGAGCTGGATCCAGCTGTGCAGGGAGCTGATCCCATGGAGCAGAGCTGGATCCAGCTGTGCAGGGGTCTGACCCCTGTGTGCAGAGCTGGATCCAGCTGTGCAGGGGCTGATCCCGTGGAGCAGAGCTGGATCCAGCTGTGCAGGAGCTGATCCCATGGAGCAGAGCTGGATCCAGCTGTGCAGGGGCTGATCCCATGGAGCAGAGCTGGATCCAGCTGTGCAGGGGTCTGACCCCTGTGTGCAGAGCTGTATCCAGCTGTGCAGGGGCTGATCCCGTGGAGCAGAGCTGGATCCAGCTGTGCAGGGGTCTGACCCCTGTGTGCAGAGCTGGATCCAGCTGTGCAGGGGCTGATCCCGTGGAGCAGAGCTGGATCCAGCTGTGCAGGGAGCTGACCCCTGTGGAGCAGAGCTGGATCCAGCTGTGCAGGGGCTGATCCCATGGAGCAGAGCTGGATCCAGCTGTGCAGGGGGCTGACCCCTGTGTGCAGAGCTGGATCCAGCTGTGCAGGGCGCTGATCCCATGGAGCAGAGCTGGATCCAGCTGTGCAGGAGCTGATCCCATGGAGCAGAGCTAGATCCAGCTGTGCAGGGGCTGGTCCCATGGAGCAAAGCTGGATCCAGCTGTGCAGGGAGCTGGTCCCATGGAGCAGAGCTAGATCCAGCTGTGCAGGGAGCTGACCCCTGTGTGCAGAGCTGGATCCAGCTGTGCAGGGGCTGATCCCATGGAGCAGAGCTGGATCCAGCTGTGCAGGGGTCTGACCCCTGTGTGCAGAGCTGGATCCAGCTGTGCAGGGGCTGATCCCGTGGAGCAGAGCTGGATCCCGGCAGGAGGAGCTCAGGCAGGCTCCGGGAGGTTCCTTTTCCCTGGCAGGGCGCGTGGGCAGCGTGCGTCATCCCGGCTGAGCCCTGATGGGCGCTGATTCACGTTTGCACCGCTGAGAACGTCTCAGCTTCCTTCAGAAGGTCACTCCCAACAACGCCGTCCCTTCCAGGACTGCCTGGTGCCTGCAAACCAGCCCTGAGTTTTCCCTCTGGGTTAGAATTCATTCAGCTGCTAAAACCAACGAGATTTGGGATGGCAGACACTGCTCAGGAGGAATCGTGTCACCGCGGAAAGCCGCAATTCCAGGTGGAGGTGTCCCTGGTCATGCCATGAAACCAGAGGGTCTCTAAGGTCCTTCCCACCCAAACCATTGTAGAGCTCCAGGATTTTGGAGGAACGGTGGCAATGTCACCTTTGGGATAAACGAGGCTGGTGGGCTTGCTTCCCTGATTACCCTGCAAGGTTCTTCCTGGAGATAGGGAGGAAATTTCCAGGAGAATTGCACCAGAGATGGTTTAAAGTGGGTGTTGGGAAGGAATTCTTCCTGGAAAGGGTGGTCAGGCACAGGGCTGGGGTGCCCATCCCCGCAGGGATGGCAGAGCCCCGCGCACGTGGCACTTGGGGACACGGCCAGCGGTGGCAGTGCTGCGGGAACAGTCGGGCTCGATGATCTCAGCGGGCTTTTCCAGCCCTGACTGCGCTCTGATTCTCCGGGGAAGGAGCAGAAGGGATGCCGTGTGCCCAAACCTCCTTCCCACGGGCAGGCTGGACCTGCTCCAGCCTCTACCTTGAGCAGGTGCGAGCCCTGGCAGCGCTCCTCAGCCTTTCCCAAACAGATCCCGGGAGCAGAAACTCGGGATCGGAGCATGGAGCTGATGGCCAGGGAGGCTGAGCTCCTGCCAAAAGCACTGCCAGGCTCTGGGGAGCCCGGGAGAGGCAGGGAAATCACACTGCTCCTGCAACTGGGGCTTGTGCAGCTCCTGACTGCAATGCTGTGTCTGCTCCTGATGGAAAGGCTCCAAAAACGATGTTGACTAATTAGAAAAAGTTTAAGGAAGAGCCATATGAATCATTAAATCTTCAGCAAGCACGTCTTTTAGCAAGAGGCTCCAGGATATGAGATAAATTCGGGTTCTTAGGGGGAAGGGACAGTTTTCTCCCAGCCTGGAGACAGCAAGAAGGACAACAGAGAATTCCCAACGTGCCTGTCAGTCGGCACGCGAGTGTAGAGCAAGATTGCCTGGCTGGAAGTCGTGGATAAACCCATCCAGACTGGAAAACCCATGAGTTAACCCTCAGGCAGTGATGCAAACTCCTGATCAGCCCTTCCAGGCGACACGAAAAGAACCTCGTGACAGAGCCCTTGCTTCTGACAGAGGTTTCCTCCCTTAGGAACAGAGACCCGCTCTGGAAATGCAGGGATTTACCAGCAGGAAAAGCTCCAACCGCCAAAACGAACGACTTAGAAACAAATCCACCCGAGCCGTTTGTCCAGCTGCATGGCTCCGGGTGATTGCATCGGTCACTCCCTGTTCCCTGGTTTTCCTTTGCTCACCCCAGGCCCGACTCTTCCCAGGAGGTGAAAAATCAGACGCCTGGTGCCCTGAGCTTTTCGGCCTGCTGATTGTTTGCATTTCTGTAGCGGAGTTTCTCACGGATTGTGGCATAAACAAAGTGATTGTTTTCGCATTCCTCTCTGAGGAGGGACAAGTGATGGGCTTCCAGTGTGACCGGTGGGGTGGAGAGGTGGAAACCTCATCCTGCAATCCCTGGACATTGTCCAGAATCTATATAAATTCGAGGTCGAGAAATAAACCCTCTTCTTCTTTTTGCCCTGACCACAGACTGTGAGTGCCATTCTTTTCGTGTCCTCTAGCGACAGAAGCCCTCAGAGCAGCTCTGGGGAAGAACATCCCCCTCAAAGGGGTGGTCCAGGCTCCTGACCCCGTGGACAGGGCTTGGATTGAATATTTCACCTCCAAGGAAACCCCAGTGTGAGGGAGAGGAGCCTTCACCTGCCCGGTGAGGAGAGCAATACCGAAACCGGCTCCGTCCAGGAACGGAGGAGGACGTTCCCACAGGGACGGGAGAGCTGTCCCGGAGAGAGGCGGCGGATTGTCACCCCCCGTGGGAGCCCCGGACGCGCACTGACCTCGGACATCTGCGGGAAGAGGCTGATGGCCAGGGGCAGGGCCAGGCCGAAGGCAGCGAGGCACACGAGGCTTTGGACCGGGAGAATCATCCGGGGCCGGGACCTCAGGAGCGAAGTTCTGCAAGGGAAAGGCTTGGTCAGAGTGTTATTGTGATACCCAAGGCAATCACATGAGACGAGAGATTTTCGCAGGGCAGAGACATTCTCCGATCCAGCTCAAGCTGAGTCAGGGCGGAGAGCGAGCCTCCTTGTTTATTTCTTACTTTTTATACATTTGTGGGTCTGGCCGAAGATTGGCTTTTTGGGGTTTCCACCCCTCAGCCTCAGTGGCCAGACCAGCCGTCAGTTACAATTGTTTTCAGGTTAGAAATAGGCAAACAAAGGACAGAGAATGAAAAACAAAGGATTTGTTTATGTTACATCTGTGAGAAAAAGGTAGAAAGTGCTTCTAATATTGTACAGTAGCTAAAAGATCTGACTCCATTTTATGAAAATTCAAAAGGCTTTAAAAAACTCAGAAGAACCAGGGTAACAGTCGGAGCATTCCACGGACAGGGAGATGGGCAGGACGCCCGGGATGGGCGCTGCCGCTCCCCGGGACCCTCACCGGGGTCGGGCCCTTCACAGAACGGTGGGATGGGCTGGAAAGAACCTTAGAGGTGATCCCATTCCTGCTCCTGCCAGGGGGACACCTGCCACCACCCCAGGGAGCCCCTCCTTGGACCCTACACTGTTGGAGTCCCGGGAATTCCTTCGGCTGCCCTGGAGGGTCTGGGACCTGGGCAGGGGGGTCTGGGACCCCGGCACAGAGCCCAGAGGGACACTGGCTTTGATCCCAGTCCATGGGAAAGGCTTCCTGCACTGAGAGATGAATTACAGGCCACAGGAGTGTGAAAGATGGGAGTTTAGCTTATCACAGGGTGAGAAACAGTAGGTTTGGGTTTTTAGTATGGAAGTGGATGGGAGCAAGATGGAGGATTTTGAACGTTGTCTCCTGCTTCTTCTTTCTTCTTCCCTCACTCCATTTTCTGCAGTGACGATGGCACAAAGTAGTTTAAGGAGACTGGGTCAAAGCAGGGATGACCTTTTTAGTATAAGTGATAGGTATTGTCAAATAACGATAAATAAAGAACAGGTAACAATTAGTATAAAAGTTAACAACAGCCCCGTTCAAGAGGAGTCGAGGAGTCACCAGATGCCCGAGCAGCTGCACAGACCTTTGCTGGGCACTGAGGAATTTGTAAGATAAGAAACAATAAACGAAGTGTGCAACCTCGAAAAATCAGAACCTGAAGACTCCGTCTCTTTGTTGCATCTGGCTCAAGGCTCTGCAGAGGGCGAAAAGACTCCAAATCCACCTGAACCTCGGAGAAAAAGCCCGACACTACACCTCCTCAGGTCATCACCAACCTGCCCCAGCACAGCCCCAGCTCCACCCCGCCCAGACTGGGGACACCTGCAGCCAGGTGCAGCTGCTGCCCAGCGGGCAGAAGGAAATCAGCTCCTTGGGAGGCACCCGGAGCCCCGGGAGCTTTGGAAAAGGCACAAACAGCGTCACTGACGGGGCAGCAAAGCCACGGCGCTGGCAGTTTTGGCAATTTTAACAATTTGTTAAAATCCAGCGTCCGCGGTGGGTGACGAGGATGTTTTGATGTCTGCTGTTTATGAGCTCAGGATTCGTGAACATCAAACACCTGAAGATCCCTGCAAGGTCAGGTTCCGGTAATGACCCAAAAGTGACCCCTCTGACGGAATTAACACCGGAAAACCGGGACAAGATTCAGCTGGGAGCAGCCGGTATATTAAATATAATCCAGGACATCGGGCCCTCAGGCATTTTATCAACGTTAAAAGGGGAAAATATAATTCCTGAAGGATTTATTCCAGAGCCATTTACAAAAAGGATCCCTATCATTCAGCTGAGACCAAAATGGGAATACAAACCAACAACTGGACTGGGAGTTTTGTTGGGAGGTTCAGTGTGTGTGAGCAATGTGGAGAGGGGGTGGATTTGCTGCTGGGGGGTTTGGGGCACAGGGAGAGGCTGGAGCTGTTCCAGGGCAGGTTTAGGAAGGATTTAGGGAAAGGTTCTTCCTCCCGAGGCTCCCCAGGGAATGGGCACGTTCCCAACCCTGCCACAGCTCCAGGAGCCTTTGGACAAAGCTCCCAGGGGTGCCCAGGGTGGGATTGTTGGGGGTCTGCGCAGGAAGTGGGGTTGGATGGACGATCCCCGTGGATCCAGCTCAGGACATTCCACGATTCCACGGTCTCCTGTCACAGCAGCTCTCCTCGGCCAGGAGAGGTGGCACCAAGCCCCCAACACCTCCTCCACTGGGATTAAAGCACTCCCAATCCAAAATTCCCCACTCCAGGCGCTATCCAGCCCTTCCCAGCCCGGGGCTGTCCCTGCCCTGCCTTGGCACACGGGGATGGATCCCAGGCTGGATCCTGGATCACCTCAGCCCTTTGCCGGCTCCAAACGCAGCCGGGGGGATCTGATGAGGAGGAAAATTCACCCCCAGCCCCCTCGCCCTCGCTGAGAGCCCGGGGAGAGCAGGCAGCAGAGCTTAACTCCTCCAGCGTCCCAGCTCCTCCCTAACAAACCCTCGAGACGGAGCTGATCCTATCGATTCGTGCCGTGAAAGTCACGCTTCTGTTCGCCGACGCCGCGCAGCGCAGAGCGCGGCCGCGCCTCAGATCCGCTCAGAGGAGAGAACCCTGCAGGGCTGCGTCACGCCAGGAGAGCAGGGGACGTGTCCAGGGAGGAAAAGTCACCTGTCCCATGAGGAAATGTCACCTGTCCCAGGAGGAAAAGTCACCTGTCCCAGGAGGAAATGTCACCTGTCCCAGGAGGAAAAGTCACCTGTCCCAGGAGGAAAAGTCACCTGTCCAGGGAGGAAATGTCACCTGTCCAGGGAGGAAATGTCACCTGTCCCATGAGGAAATGTCACCTGTCCAGGGAGGAAATGTCACCTGTCCAAAGAGGAAATGTCACCTGTCCCAGGAGGAAATGTCACCTGTCCCAGGAGGAAATGTCACCTGTCCAAGGAGGAGAGCAGGGGACGTGTCCCATGAGGAAAAGTCACCTGTCCCATGAGGAAAAGTCACCTGTCCAAGGAGGAAAAGTCACCTGTCCCAAAAGGAAAGGTCACCTGTCCCAGCAGGAAAGCTCCACACCCTTTAACATCCTCCCTATCCCCGGGATGCCGTGGCTAAACTGTGATTATCCCTGGGACTCACAGGGACAGCTCCTGGAGCTGGGTTTTGCCCTGCTGAAGCTGTGATTATCCCTGGGATGCTCAGGGACAGCTCCTGGAGCTGGGTTTTGTCCTGCTGAAGCTGTGATTATCCCTGGGACTCACAGGGACAGCTCCTGGAGCTGGGTTTTGCCCTGCTGAAGCTGTGATTATCCCTGGGACTCACAGGGACAGCTCCTGGAGCTGGTTTTTGTCCCGCTGAAGCTGTGATTATCCCTGGGATGCTCAGGGACAGCTCCTGGAGCTGGGTTTTGTCCTGCTGAAGCTGTGATTATCCCTGGGACTCACAGGGACAGCTCCTGGAGCTGGGTTTTGCCCTGCTGAAGCTGTGATTATCCCTGGGACTCACAGGGACAGCTCCTGGAGCTGGTTTTTGCCCAGCTGAAGCTGTGATTATCCCTGGGACTCACAGGGACAGCTCCTGGAGCTGGGTTTTGCCCTCCTGAAGCTGTGATTATCCCCGGGATGCTCAGGGACAGCTCCTGGAGCCGGTTTTTGCCCTGCTGAAGCTGTGATTATCCCAGGGATGCTCAGGGACAGCTCCTGGAGCTGGGTTTTGTCCAGCTGAAGCTGTGATTATCCCTGGGACGCTCAGGGACAGCTCCTGGAGCTGGTTTTTGTCCTGTTGAAGCCGTGATTATCCCTGGGATGCACAGGGACAGCTCCTGGAGCCGGTTTTCGCCCTGCTGAAGCCGTGATTATCCCTGGGATGCACAGGGACAGCTCCTGGAGCCGGTTTTCGCCCTGCTGAAGCTGTGATTATCCCAGGGATGCTCAGGGACAGCTCCTGGAGCTGGTTTTCGCCCTGCTGAAGCCGCCGTGATCCGTGAGAGCCCTCGCTGGGACGATCCCAGCAGCAGCAGCTCCCCGGGGCTCAGTTTAGAGCCGAGGCGTCGCTGCCGACACCACCCCTGACATCTTAATTTGGAGCTGCACCCTCCGTAATTACCGCCCTGTCGGGGACCTCATAATCACGGGAGGAAAAACCCCCGCCAATTCAAAGCGATCCCGGGTCCAGCCCCCAGGTGTGACTTCCAGGGGCGCTTCCAGCTCAGGCCAGCTCGAATTACCGGGGCCGAGCTCCTAATTAGGCAGAGTTACGGCTCGATTTGAAAAGGAGAGCCGGGCTAATTAACACGTGTGGTGTAATGTCTTAATTGGGACTCAGCCCGGGCGGATTCGTGCGGTTCAGAACAAATGAGCGGTAATTAGCCGAGAGGTCCGGTTTTCTCCCGTCGCCGGGATCCCCGCGCCCGGCTCGGCGAGGACGGGGAGTTAAAGACGGCGTTTTGCGAGCTGTCAGCCGCGGCGCGAATCCCTCTTTGCACCCATTAACCCCCCGTCGGAAGGGAGCGACGAGGGGCTTCCGAAGGCTGTCACCGCGGAGGATCCGCGCGGGCTGGGAATAAAATAAATGGAATGAATGCCGGTTTGGCCGGGAGGGACGGAGCTGGCGCCGCTGCCGAAGGGTTGGGTCAGGGAAAGGGGAGGCGTGAACCTTCAGAGCCCAACTCCTGGAGCCTAAAAAACCCCTCAGGGTGAGGAAGGAGGGAGGTCACCCCGTCCAGCCTGCCTGGAGCGCCGAATTCAGGGTTGTGTCCGGTCGGATTCTGAGTATCTCCGAAGATGCTCAAAGAAGAGAGGTTAAAAACTGAATTACTGAACATCTCCAGGGATGTTCAGAAAGCAGAGGAAGGTTTTGAACGTCTCCAGGGATGTTCAGAAAGCAGAGGAAGGTTTTGAACGTCTCCAGGGATGTTCAAAAAGCAGATTTATCGACAAGAGCAAACCCCACCCCACCATAACTCCGTGGAAGCGTTGGTGCTGTTCTGCAGAACAGGAGTTTTGGAGATGTCACCCCACGCACAGGACAGGAGCAGCTTTGGGATCAAGCCCTGGCTCAGATTGCCCGACAAGGAGTTGGGAAGTTTGCACCACACTGGAAAGCTGCAGGAGGATGAGAGAGTCATGGAATGGTTGGGGTTGGAAGGGACCTTAAAGCCCATCAGGGACAATTCCACTGCCCCAGGCTGCTCCAATCCCAATGTCCAACCCGGCCTGGGACACTGCCAGGGATCCAGGGGCAGCCACAGCAAACCTGGGAATTCCTGTGCCAGGGCCTGCTGCCAGGAATTCCTTCCCAAGATCCGATCCAAACCTGCCCTCCCTCAGCCTGAGACCATCTCCCCTTGTCCTTTCACACCCTGCTCTCGGGAAAAGCCCCTCCCCAGCCCCTCAAAACCCCCTTTAACGTGTTTATTTTATTTTACTGCCCCCCCAAATTTATAACACAACATTTCTGGCCCGTCTCATTGGCTCCCCTGACCTTTGGATGGCGAAGAACGGGGAAATTCTGCCACACCTCCCCTCCTCCTCTTCCTCTTTTTTTCTTCAAGCTTTGTTCCTCCACCCCTTGAAACCTCCCCAAAGCCTCTTCCTCCTGCAGTTTCCCTTCACAGCTTTTGCTGGGGAGAGCCTGGAAGAGGCAGGAAGGCTCCGGGAATGCTCAGCCGAGCGCTCAGCCGTCCGCAGGTGCCGGCACACGCAGGCAGTGCACCTGCTGCGCAGAGACGGGGCGTTGGAGCTCTCATAAACACACCTTCGTTCAACTTTCATCGCAGCCTTCATTAGTGGTTTGAATTTTGCATAATTTGGCAGCTGCCTCTGGCGTTTTTCAGGAGGTGCCGTAATTTATTCCATATGGAAGTCAAGGCGCTGCACTCCCAAGGAGCTATCGGGTGCGCTGAACCGGGGCTGTATTTGTCGGGGAGGAGGTGTCGGATGCTAAGCTAAACATGACAGGAGCGAACCCGAGTCTCCCAGCTGACAGATTCTGTGGGGTTTCTCTGGTGCTCGCCGTCAGCAGGTTCAGAGCAGCGCAGACACCGCGAGACGCCGGCGGGGAGCGCCGGGGATGGATCTCGGGGATCCTCGGGGATCCTCGGGGATCACAGACTCCTCAGGACACACCTCGGGTTCGCCACGGGAGTTTGGGATCCCCGTTCTGCCCAGACCTTCCCAGAGCCTCTCTGCTCTCTTCCCGAGCTTTTCCCGCCGGTTTTGGGGTCATTTTGGGAAATCGGGGCTCCAGCAGCTCTGCTGTCCCGCCCAGCCAGGCCACCGCTGTCCTCAGCTCGCAGCTCCGGCCCCCAGGGCACGGCAGAGGCAGAACGAGGGAGGCTGGGGGCTTCTCCTGCTTGACTGACACCATTAAAGGAGCAGTTTCCGTGTTTACTCCGGGAACAGCCCCAGCAGTTGAAGGTGTCGCTGCCGGCAGCTGCTGAGCCCAAACAAACCCCACCCAGGGCCGAGCTGGATGGGGGCCTCTGGAGGAAAAGCACCTGTGGGTGGGAGCACCCCGTGCTCACGGCGGGGAAATCTCCAGGAGAAGTCCCCGGGCCTCGCCCCAGTTCTGCAGTGACAAACGCGGCTCCAGCAGAGGGAAATGCCCTTCCAGCACCGCACAGCACTGGCCAGGCCCCGGGAAAAATCCCTTTTTCCCGGTGCCACGGGGTTTAGCTCAGCCAGAGCAGCTCTGCAGCGTTGATCCAGCCTGGGAGCATCCTGCTTTTAGGGGATTTGCAGGATAAACAGCCCTGGGAACTGCTGCATGAGGTGGATTTGGGGATGAGGAGCTGCAGAAATGCTCCTCTTCCGTGGGCACAACTGCTCTGCTCCCGTCCCTCCCTCAGCTCCTGCCCGCTGCCAGCAGTTCCAGCTTTGCCTCTTCCACAGACACTGTCCAGCCAGCTCCAAGGCCTTCTCCAGAGCATCCTGACATTCCCGAGCTCTCGGAACCCCCTCAGCCCTGCTCTGTGCTTCAGACCCTCCTGAAAGGTCTTCTCTGAGGAGGCCGAAGGTAAGAAGAGCTCAGGTTCTTCACTCTCCACTCAGAGCCCCCCAAAGCGTCCCCAGGCAGACGCTGGAGACGGACTGAGCTGTTACCCCGGTTTTTCTGAGTTTTTTACAGCCTTTTGATTTTCTTAAATGGAGTCAGATCTTTTTAGCTACTGTACAATATTAAGAGCACTTTTCTACCTTTTTCCCACAGATGTAACATAAACAAATCCTTTGTTTTTCATTCTCTGTCCTTTGTTTGCACATTTCTAACCTGAAAAAAATTGTAACTGACAGTTGGTCTGGCCACTGAGGCTGAGGGGTGGAAACCCCAAAAAGCCAATCTTCTGCTAGACCCACAAATGGATAAAAAGTAAGAAATAAAACCAGGAGTCTCTCTCTCCGCCTGGATTCAGCTTTTGGGCTGGACGGAGAAACCTCTGCTCTGCGAAACCTCTTGTCTGCGTGTGGCTGCTTTGTGTGTCTCGGTGACACTGAGCTTCTCCAACTCTCGGCCACGCCGCAGGAGCCAAAAATCCGGGTTCTCCCCCCGCAGGGCTCAGGCTTAGAGCTGGCCTGTCCCACACAAAGCCCCTGCAGCTCTGCAAGGGGCAGGGAACTGCAGGAACGCCGCCGGAGGAGCCTTGGATGGCGGCCGGGGAGCGAAGAGCTCCATTTCCCAGATCTCACCGTAACAACCAAACGAAGGATTCTGTCTGGATAGCGGGAATAAAGGGGAATGGGGGCGAAGAGCCCGACCTCCCGCGGCAGATGCCGCTGTCCCCACACCCCGTGTGACACGGAGGCGCCGAAGAATTCCCACTTTCCGCTCCGTGCCGCGCCAAGAGTCGCCCTCATCCCGCGGACGCCGCCGAGCCAATTATTTTTTTTTTTTCCCCCCCGCATCGAAGTCGCCAGCGCGGATATTATTTATAAAGCTTCAATGAGGATACATCTGCACGAAATAACTGACACCGTGTTCCCTGCGTGGCATATGCAGGCTGAAAATAAACATTGATTCTATACGTTCGCCGCTCCAACAGAGCGTCCAAGCAGCAGGAAATGCATGAAACATGGGGAAGAATGGGAGCGCGGCAGTGGGAGGGAACATGGAATCACTTGGAGAGCAGGGAAGGCGGCCCTGGGAGTTAAAATACACAGCAGGCAAGAGACGAGAGGAGCCAAGAGAGCTGAAAAAAATGGCACAAGAGACGGGAGAGGCAGCTGGGGGAGTTAAAACATGCAGATGGAGAGATGGCTGGGAGAGAGGAAAGACCTGGATCCGAGCGGAGAGACGGCGACCGGGAACTGGCCACTTAAAATAACTTTGGGAGCAGCGAGGTGCAGACGAGGCGGGGAGAATTCCCGGGATCTGAAACCCTGCTGGGAGCAGGGGCTGGGCCCTGGAGGGGCGGGAGCACCGTCACCCACCCGCACCCGGGATCACCCCGGGCACGGGAATGGTCCTCTCCTTCCCACATCCCAAATTCAAACTGCTCGGAGGAATTGTTCCCCTAATTCCCACAATCCCGAATGCAAATCCGTTGGAGGAATTGTTCCTTTCCTTCCCCACAATCCCCAATGTAAATCCATTGGAGGAATTGTTCCTTTCCTTCCCCACAATCCCAAATGCAAATTCACTAAAAGAATCGTTCCCTGCTTCCCAAAATACCATATATAAATATATATAAATATATATTTTTGTAAATATATACATATAAATCCATTGGAAGAATCACCCCCTTCCTTCCCACAATCCCATATATAAATCCATTGGAAGAATCATCCCCTACTTCCCACAATCCCAAATGCAAATTAATTGGAGGAATCACCCCCTTCCTTCCCACAATCCCGTATATAAATCCATTGGAAGAATCATCCCCTACTTCCCACAATCCCATATATTAATCCACTGGAAGAATCATCCCCTACTTCCCACAATCCCAAATGCAAATCCATTGGAGGAATTGTCCCCTCCTTCCCACAATCCCAAATGCAAATCCATTGGAGGAATTGTCCCCTCCTTCCCACAATCCCATATATAAATCAATTGGAGGAATTGTTCCTTTCTTCCCCCACAATCCCAAATGCAAATCCAGTGGAGGAATCACCCCCTTCCTTCCCACAATCCCAAATGTAAATCCACTGGAAGAATCATCCCCTACTTCCCACAATCCCATATATTAATCCACTGGAAGAATCATCCCCTACTTCCCACAATCCCAAATGCAAATCCATTGGAGGAATTGTTCCCTCCTTCCCACAATCCCAAATGCAAATTCATTGGAAGACTCATCCC
>NW_026690177.1:31342-78695 GCF_015227805.2 Hirundo rustica | reverse complement strand
TTCCCTTTCCCCTTTCCCTTTCCCTTTCCCTTTCCCTTTCCTTCCCTTTCCCTTTCCCTTTCCCTTTCCCTTTCTTCCTCTTCCCCTCGGAAATGCCCCTGGATCCCCGGCAGTGCCCAAGGCCACGGTGGATGAGGCTGGGAGCAGCCTGGGACAGTGGGAGGTGTCCCTGCCCATGGCAGGGGTGGCACTGGATGAGTTTTAGGGTTGCTTCCCACTCAAACCATTCCAGGATTCCACGATTTTAGAAAGGAAAGGCATTTGATCCCAGAAGAAGCGACCGAGATCTCCCAGCTCCGGGGAGCGAGCGGGGAAAATCTTTGAGTTTGAGATTTTGGGGAAGAAGTGGGGGAGAAGAACCCCATGGAGATGGGAGGTGTCATGATCCAGAGATGTTCTTTGCTTTGCCGAGCTGGTTCCTTCTCTCCTGGTCAAGAGGAGTTTCAGTTGTGCCGGGACTCGAATCCAAAGGGCAGGGAAGAGCTTCTGAACGGGTTTGGGAGTTGTGGGTGGCCCTGGGACAAGGCCTCTGTGGCATGGCCACCACGGGTTTGCAGCTGGAATTCCAGCAGGTGGAGCAGGCAGACGGGAATTACCGGAATTACAACATCTGCCACGTCCCAGAAGGAGAACCCGAGAGAGCATCGCGTGGTGGGAGCGAGGAGTCTCCACGCACAGAGGAGAATCCCGGGGCTTTTCCCAGCCGGAACGTCCCGGCCGTGCAGGGTCTGGAGCGTTTGGGTTGCGTGGTCTCTGCAGAAGCACCAGACTCTGACCCAAAGCCCTCCCTGAAGCAGGAGGCAGCTGGAGGCTGCTGGATCAGCAGCTCAGGATAAAACACCACCGGAAGGGCAGGAGAGGACCGAGCCTGGCCTCCTTCCCCATGTTCTTAGGGAATACCTGCACCCAGGAATGCTCTGAACGGCCTCGGGGAGGTTTGGAGCACCTGAGCCTGCCCCTGTCCCTGCCTTGAATGCACCTGAGCTCCCCAAAAAGCTCTGCTGCCACGGAGAGCTGGAGTTTATCCCACAGAGAGCGGCCTGACCTCGCAAGCTCTGAAGCAAATCCAGCTCCAGGTCTCTTTCTGCTGGTGGAGACGATTCCAGAGGGAGGAGCTCCAGGTGGGAGCAGGAATTGGGGCGGATCCCTGCAGCCAGGAGCCCGTCGTGGCCGGGGGCCAGCAAAGGGCAGTGCCACCAGAACTGTGGGGTGACAGCTGTGCCCGTCACGTGTGTCCCTGGCAGCAAAGCCTGAGGGGATCCTCATCCTCCAGTGCTCACCTGAGACCTGTCCTGGAGCAGGGACACCTGAACCTCCAGGGGATGCTGATTTGGGATGTCCGGGATGGATCCTGGGGCACATTTGGGATGTCCGGGATGGATCCTGGGGCACATTTGGGATGTCCGGGATGGATCCTGGAGCACATTTGGGATGCTCAGGATGGATCCTGGGGCACATTTGGGATGTTTGGGATGGATCCTGGGGCACATTTGGGATGCTCAGGATGGATCCTGGGGCACATTTGGGATGTTTGGGATGGATCCTGGGGCACATTTGGGATATTTGGGATGGATCCTGGGGCACATTTGGGATGCTCAGGATGGATCCTGGGGCACATTTGGGATGCTCAGGATGGATCCTGGGGCACATTTGGGATGTTTGGGATGGATCCTGGGGCACATTTGGGATGCTCAGGATGGATCCTGGGGCACATTTGGGATGTTTGGGATGGATCCTGGGGCACATTTGGGATATTTGGGATGGATCCTGGGGCACATTTGGGATGCTCAGGATGGATCCTGGGGCACATTTGGGATGCTCGGGATGGATCCTGGGGCACATTTGGGATGCTCGGGATGGATCCTGGGGCACATTTGGGATGTTTGGGATGGATCCTGGGGCAGATTTGGGATGCTCGGGATGGATCCTGGGGCACATTTGGGATGTTTGGGATGGATCCTGGGGCACTTTTGGGATGCTCAGGATGGATCCTGGGGCACATTTGGGATGTTTGGGATGGATCCTGGGGCACATTTGGGATGCTCAGGATGGATCCTGGGGCACATTTGGGATGCTCAGGATGGATCCTGGGGCACATTTGGGATGCTCGGGATGGATCCTGGGGCACATTTGGGATGTTTGGGATGGATCCTGGGGCACATTTGGGATGCTCAGGATGGATCCTGGGGCACATTTGGGATGCTCGGGATGGATCCTGGGGCACATTTGGGATGTTTGGGATGGATCCTGGGGCACATTTGGGATGCTCAGGATGGATCCTGGGGCACATTTGGGATGCCCAGGATGGATCCTGGGGCACATTTGGGATGCTCAGGATGGATCCTGGGGCACATTTGGGATGCTCAGGATGGATCCTGGGGCACATTTGGGATGTTTGGGATGGATCCTGGGGTACATTTGGGATGCTCAGGATGGATCCTGGGACACATTTGGGATGCCCAGGATGGATCCTGGGGCACATTTGGGATGTTCGGGATGGATCCTGGGGCACATTTGGGATGTTTGGGATGGATCCTGGGGCACATTTGGGATGTTTGGGATGGATCCTGGGGCACATTTGGGATGTTTGGGATGGATCCTGGGGCACTTTTGGGATGTTTGGGATGGATCCTGGGGCACATTTGGGATGCTCAGGATGGATCCTGGGGCACATTTGGGATGCTCAGGATGGATCCTGGGGCACATCTGGGCAGCACAATTCTCTGGGAATGTCACTCATTCTCCAGCCAGACGGGAACGATTCCATCCTCAGTAATGAACACCACAATCCTCATTAAGCGCCACCATTCCTCACGTGAAGGCCGGAAAGGGGCTCAACACATTCCCAAATATCTCCAATTCTCCCTCAGGTCCTACCGGAGCTACGGCAGCGCTCAGGCACTCGCTGTCACGGAAATCCTGGGGCTTCTGCTCAAACCAATCACGGCATGGGCACGAAAGAAGCCCCCTTGTCGGATTATTTCTTTCTCTGTCCTCGAGATGCGGCAACTGAGAGGCGTTTCAAAAGCCTTTATTTCATTTTCAGTCTCATGCGAAGGGTGGGATGATACAGATGTTAGAATTCCCCCCATCACAGTCAGATGCCGAACCATTTCCTGATTACAACACGTTAAAAGTGTTGTTTTGGCCCATCGGCTTTTGCCACACCGTGCTGCTAATGCCTTAAAGCCAGTCACCTAAAATTCCCCCTCGTGGGTCCCACTGCAGTGCACCTTTCACGGTTCCGCCTCTCCAAGACACCTGGTCCTGGTTGCAAGGCCACCATCTGAAACTCGATTCCTGTTCCGTTTCTCTCTCAACAACGCCCGTCCTGCCCCACGGCATCTCTAAGTCAGGAGAACATCGCCTGAGGTTCTCTCTCGAGGAGAATGAAGAGAGACGCTTCTTGTCTTTGTCAGCACGGGAAAGGCAAAAAGAGAGACCAGAAGATGAACCAGAAGATAGTGAAATAGATAATGTAGAAGATAATGTAAAAGATAAACCAGAAGATAAAGCAGAAGATCAACAAGAGGATAAACCAGAAGATAATACAAGAAGATAAACCACGAAATAAGGTAAAAGATAAACTGGAAGATGAACCAGAAGATAAACCAGAAGATAAGGCAGATGAACCTGAAGATGAACCAGAAAATAAGGCAGAAGATGAACCAGAAGATAAACTGGAAAATAAGGTAAAAGATGAACCAGAAGATAATACAAGAAGATAAACCACAAGAAAAAGCAAGAAGATAAACCAGAAGATAAACCCGAAAATAAGGTAAAAGATAAACTGGAAGGTGAACCAGAAAATAAACCAGAAGATAAGGCAAAAGATAAACCAGAAGATAAACCAGAAAATAAGGTAAAAGATGAACCAGAAGATGAACAAGAAGATAAGGCAGAAGACAGTGTAATAGATAATGTAGAAGATAATGTAAAAGATAAAACAGAAGATAATACAAGAAGATAAAACCAGAAAATAAGGTAAAAGATAAACCAGAAAATGAACTAGAAGATGAATCAGAAGAAAAACCAGAAAATAAGGCAGAAGATGAACCAGAAGATAAACGAGAAGATAATACAAGAAGATAAACCACAAGAAAAGGCAAGAAGATAAACCAGAAGATAAACCAGAAAATAAGGTAAAAGATAAACTGGAAGACAAACCAGAAGATGAACTAGAAGATAAGGCAAAAGCTAGTGTAATAGATAATGTAGAAGATAATGTAAAAGATAAAACAGAAGATCAACAAGAGGATAAACCAGAAGATAATACAAGAAGATAAACCAGAAAATAAGGTAAAAGATAAACTGGAAGACAAACCAGAAGATGAACTAGAAGATAAACCAGCAAATAAGGTAAAAGATAAACCAGAAAATGAATCAGAAGATGAACCAGAAGATAAACTAGAAGATAATACAAGAAGATAAACCACAAGAAAAGGCAAGAAGAGGAACCAGAAGATAAACCAGAAAATAAGGTAAAAGATAAACTGGAAGATGAACCAGAAAATAAACCAGAAGATAAGGCAAAAGGTAAACCAGAAGATAAACCGGAAAATAAGGTAAAAGATGAACCAGAAGAAGAACCAGAAGACGAGCTGGGTCAGCACTCCGGAGAGGAACCTCGGATGAACCCCTTGGTGCTCCCGAAGCCCCCGGCGGAGCAGCAGGAAGCAATCCCTGAGGCACAGCTTGAATCCTCTGCAGTCTCTGGGAGACACTTCCCACTGAGCTTCCAGCCTCCTGCCAGCCCTCCGGGACCTCGTGCCACTTCTTTGCTGAGAGCAGCTCCTTCCAAGCCCAGCCTCCATCCCGAGGGTTCCCAGACTCCCAGGAAACCGTTTCCCCAGCCCCAGAAGCAAAGCAGAACTTCTCACTTCTCAAACATTTTTTTTTTTTTTTTTTTCCCCCATGGCAGCTGGCAAATCCCTTCCCCGGCTTCTCATCCAACTTGGACAAAATTGCCGCAGAGAATCCCTCCCGTTCCCCTCCCCGCCGCCCTTCCCCGTGCGAAGCGATCCCGAGGGAGGGATGGTTCCATGGGGACCCCCTGCTGGATTGCATCTGATTTCCCTCCTAAGCATGGAATGGGGAAGCGTCTCGAGGGCTGCGGCTGCGACCTCCGTACAGCTCTTTTGTCAAGTGCCATTTCATTAAAAAATCAGCCTTTTAACTGTGGACACATTTCAACCTCACCAAATCTGCTAATTATTGACAGTTGGTGAAGAGGAGATTTCACTTGTTCCTCCTGTTAAACAGCATCTAATTAGTAATTACTGGTTCACTGTCATCTTTGCTGCAATAATCCCACTGCACATTGGCTCATTAACCTTTTGCTTTTCTAAAGCAGCCTGCCAACAAGATGAAGGCTAAAACAGATTGGAAAACAATAGCTCAGCCTTGGATTTTAGGCTGTTTATTCCCCTTGTCCTGGAGATCCAAAAGGAAGATTATTTTTAAGGAAAGGCTGGAACCGGCCTCATTCCGGAAGACGCCTCGGTCTGCGTTGAGCATCACCCAAAAAAAAAACGCTCTTTAAACTTTCCCCAAGGTGAGGGCAGGGGTGCTCAGGTGGCTGAAGGTTTCTCTGCCATTCTCCATTTCTCCATCTCTCCATTTCTCCACATTTTTCCATTTCTCCATATTTTTCCATCTCTCCATTTCCCCACATTCTTCCATTTCTCCATTTCCCAATTTCTCCATTTCCCTATATTTCTCCATTTCTCCATCTCTCCATTTCTTCATTTCTCCACATTTTTTCCGTTTCTCCATTTCTCCATTTCTCCATTTCTCCATTTCTCCATATTTCTCTATTTCTCCATTTCCCCATATTTCTCCATTTCTCCATTTCTCCACATTCTTCCATTTCTCCATTTCCCAATTTCTCCATTTCCCCATATTTCTCCATTTCTCCATCTCTCCATTTCTTCATTTCTCCACATTTTTCCATTTCTCCATTTCTCCATATTTCTCCATTGCTTCATTTTTCCATTTCTCCATCTCTCCATTTCTCCATGTTTTTCCATTTCTCCATTTCCCCACATTCTTCCATTCTTCCATTTCCCTATATTTCTCCATTTCCCCATTTCTCCATTTCTCCATATTTCTTCATTGCTTCATTTTTCTATTTCTCCATCTCTCCATTTCCCCACATTCTTCCATTCCTCCATTTTCCTATATTTCTCCATTTCTCCATCTCTCCATTTCTTCATTTCTCCACATTTTTCCATTTCCCCATTTCTCCATTTCCCCATATTTTTCCATTTCTCCATTTCTCCATTTTTCATTTCTCCATTTCCCCATATTTTTCCATTTCTCCACATTTTTTCATTTCTCCATTTCTCCACATTTTTTCCATTTCTCCATTTCTCCACATTTTACCATTTCTCCATTTCCCCGTATTTCTCCATTTCCCCATATTTTTCCATTTCTCCATATTTCTCCACTTCTCCACGTCTCCATTTCCCCATATTTCTCCATTTCTCCATTTCCCCATTTCTCCACTTCTCCATTTCCCCATATTTCTCCACGTCTCCATTTCCCCATATTTCTCCACTTTTCCATTTCCCCGTATTTCTCCACTTCTCCACTTTTCCATTTCCCCATATTTCTCCACTTTTCCATTTCCCCATATTTCTCCACTTCTCCATTTCCCCATATTTCTCCACTTCTCCATTTCCCCATATTTCTCCCATTTCCCCTTATTTCTCCACTTCTCCATTTCCCCATATTTCTCCACTTCTCCATTTCCCCATATTTCTCCATTTCCCCTTATTTTCTCCACTTCTCCATTTCCCCATATTTCTCCACTTCTCCACTTCTCCATTTCCCCATATTTCTCCACTTCTCCATTTCCCCATATTTCTCCAACTTCTCCATTTCCCCATATTTCTCCACTTCTCCATTTCCCCATATTTCTCCACTTCTCCATTTCCCCATATTTCTCCACTTCTCCATTTCCCCATATTTCTCCATTTCCCCATATTTCTCCACTTTTCCACTTCCCCGTATTTCTCCACTTCTCCATTTCCCCATATTTCTCCATTTCCCCATATTTCTCCACTTTTCCACTTCCCCGTATTTCTCCACTTCTCCATTTCCCCATATTTCTCCATTTCCCCGTATTTCTCCACTTTTCCATTTCCCCGTATTCCTCCACCTCCCCACCTCTCCCCGGGCCCTATCCCTCGTTATCCCCGCCATCCCACACGAGCTCCTGGGCGGGAGCTGCCGGAGGAGCCGTCAGGAGGAGCCGGGCCCACGGGGCAGGAACGGCAGCGGAGCAACCCCGCGCTCCTTTCTTCTGCCGCTACACTGAATTTCATTTGCACCAGTCCCATTTTCGGGTTGGAGCTGTCACAGCTGTTTCCATTGGCAGCGCATAGCTGAGTAGGAGTTGTCAGTGGGGATGCTGCGGGATTGGGAGAGGGAAGAGATTCCCCGGGGGGCATGGGAGGCAGTTGGAGGTTGTGGGATAAATGCATTAACTACACGTTTCTCCCAAACTTAACGGCGGCGAATTACTCAAGGCGCGTTTGATGGGTTTCGGGTCCCGCAGTTAGCACCACCCTGGGATGACAAGAACGTTTCTCAGCAGCTCCGGCGTGAGTATTCCCAAGGATCCGTGCTTTCGTGGCTGATACGAGGGGTTTATTTTTATCACGTTCTCTTTAAAGCCATAATTTCTAGAAACAAGCTGCCGTTCTGGAGCACCGCTGCAGAAATCCGAGCGGAGTTTCATCCCTCCGAGCCCCAGGGCTCTGCTAGGGCTGGATATCGACCCAAAAAAAGGCTCAGGGTGGGGAAATGTACAAATTCCCTCACCTGCAGAATTCCCTTTCCCTGACATCGGTGCCTCTGCCGAGCTCTGATCTCACCGGGGTTGTTGTAAAACAGGAGTAACTCCGGAGCAGCCAAAGCTGACGGGACAAGCGTCACCCCGGTTTTTCTGAGTTTTTTAAAGCCTTTTGATTGTTCATAAAATGGAGTCAGACCTTTTAGCTACTGTACAATATTAGGAGCAGTTTCTGCCTTTCTCACACATGTAACATAAACAAACCCTTTGTTTTTCATTCCCTGTCCTTTGTTTGCATATTTCTAACCTGAAAACAATTGTAACTGACAATTGGTCTGGCCAGTTGGCTTGAGAGGTGAAAACTCCAGAAACCAATCCACAGCCAGACCCACAAATGTATAAAAAGTAAGAAATAAACAGGCAGAGAGGGGCTCTGGGCTTGGCTCAGCCTTGGGCTCTCTCAGAGGAACAACTCTGCCCTGTGAAATCTCTCGTCTCCGTGTGATTGCTTTGTGTATCCCGATCACAGACAAGCATTTATCCAGCAAATTTATTCAAACTATTGCAAGGCTTCGGTTCTGCTGGAAAACCAGTGGTGGGTTTGTGTCACCGAGACACACAAAGCAGTCACACGCAGACAAGAGATTTTCGCAGAGCTTCTTCTGATCCAGCTCCCAGCTGAAAGAGCCGAGAGAAGAGGAGCCCCTTTGTTTATTTCTTACTTTTTATACATTTGTGGGTCTAGCAGAAGATTGGCTTTTTGGGGTTTCCACCCCTCAGCCTCAGTGGCCAGACCAATTGTCAGTTACAATTGTTTTCAGGTTAGAAATATGCAAACAAAGGACAAAGAATGAAAAACAAAGGATTTGTTTATATTACTTCTGTGGGAAAGGTAGAAAACGGCTCTAATATTCTACAGTAACTCAAAGATCTGACTCCGTTTATGAAAATCAAAAGGCTAATAAAGAAACTCAGAAAAACCAGGGTGACAGGTTTGAGCCTCGTTGGGAGAGAGAGGATCAGAGGTGGCCACGCAAACCCCTGGCACAAAACAACCAGGTAATGACCCAGCAGGATCTGTGTTTGCCCCCCGAGTTACAAAAGGTGGTGAGTGTGAGATTTAGGGCAGAATTTGGCTGGCTCACAGCTCCTGTGCTCAGACCGAAGCCGTGGTTTTGGTTGTCTGCGGCTGGTTTGCTCCCCGCGGTGTTTGGTACAGCAGCGTGGCCCCGTCCTGCTGCGCCCGCGACCGAGGCCGTGGGGAAAGCAGAGATCCGTGTTTAAGCACCTCTGAATTCCTTATCTGCCAGGACAGATGTCACCGAGACACACAAAGCAGCCACACGCAGACAAGAGGTTTTGCAGAGCAGAGGTTTCTCCGTCCAGCTCAAAAGCTGAATCCAGGCGGAGAGAGACTCTTTGTTTTATTTCTTATTTTTTATACATTTGTGGGTCTAGCAGAAGATTGGCTTTTTGGGGTTTCCACCCCTCAGCCTCAGTGGCCAGACCAACTGTCAGTTACAATTGTTTTCAGGTTAGAAATACGCAAACAAAGGACAGAGAATGAAAAAACAAAGGATTCGTTTACGTTACATCTGTGGGAAAAGGTAGAACTGCTTTTAATATTGTACAATAACTAAAAAGATCTGACTCCATTTATGAAAATCAAAAGGCTCAGGAAAACTCAGAAAAAACAGGGTAACAGACAGAGATCAGTGTTTAAACACCTCTAAAATCTGCCAGGACAGAGCCATGGAATCATTCAGGTTGGAAAAGACTCCAAGGTCATCGAGCCCAACCACTGAAGTTCACGGTCTAGTGATGAGTGCCCAAAAATTCACGGGTTTTGAGAAACACTCCTTGAAGGGAGGCTTGGATTTACCAACCGGAAATGGATCCAGAGAGATTGTTCCAGGTAAATCCCTGTGTTTGCTCCCTTGAGCGTCCCCACAGGAACCTCCAAAGAGATTTCGGAGAGTGGGGGGAATGTCCTTTGGAAACACTCACACATTTACAGAAAATACAAACATAATGGGAAAACAGGCTGGGAGAGCTGGGAATGTTCCCCTGGGGAAGGGAAAAATCCAGGGAATCCTCAGAGTCCCTGAAGGGGCTCCAGGAGAGCTGGAGAGGGGCTGGGGACAAGGGCTGGAGGGACAGGACACAGGGAATGGCTTCCAGTGGGAAAGGGGAGATTGGGCTGGGATCTTGGGCATTGGGAATTCCTGGCTGGGAGGGTGGGGAGGGGCTGGGAATTCTGGAATTCCCAGCTTTGCTGTGGCTGCCCCTGGATCCCTGGCAGTGCCCAAGGCTGGGTTGGACACTGGGGATTGGAGCACCCTGGGGCAGTGGGAGGTGTCCCTGCCATGGCAGGGTGGAATTTAGGGTCCCCTCCTGACCCAAACCACTCCGGGATTCTGTGGCACCCACGGTGTGAGCAGAGCTGGATCCAACTGTGCAGGAGCTGATCCCATGGAGCAGAGCTGGATCCAGCTGTGCAGGGGCTGACCCCATGGAGCAGAGCTGGATCCAGCTGTGCAGGAGCTGATCCCATGGAGCAGAGCTGGATCCAACTGTGCAGGGGGCTGATCCCATGGAGCAGAGCTGGATCCAGCTGTGCAGGGGGCTGACCCCTGTGTGCAGAGCTGGATCCAGCTGTGCAGGGGCCGATCCCGTGGAGCAGAGCTGGATCCAGCTGTGCAGGGGCCGATCCCGTGGAGCAGAGCTGGATCCAGCTGTGCAGGGAGCTGACCCCTGTGTGCAGAGCTGGATCCAGCTGTGCAGGGGCTGACCCCTGTGTGCAGAGCTGGATCCAGCTGTGCAGGGGCTGACCCCTGTGTGCAGAGCTGGATCCAGCTGTGCAGGGGCTGATGCCGTGGAGCAGAGCTGGATCCAGCTGTGCAGGGGGCTGACCCCTGTGTGCAGAGCTGGATCCAGCTGTGCAGGGGCTGGTCCCATGGAGCAAAGCTGGATCCAGCTGTGCAGGGGCTGATCCCGTGGAGCAGAGCTGGATCCAGCTGTGCAGGGAGCTGACCCCTGTGTGCAGAGCTGGATCCAGCTGTGCAGGGGGCTGACCCCTGTGTGCAGAGCTGGATCCAGCTGTGCAGGGGCTGATCCCGTGGAGCAGAGCTGGATCCAGCTGTGCAGGGGCTGACCCCTGTGTGCAGAGCTGGATCCAGCTGTGCAGGGGCTGATCCCGTGGAGCAGAGCTGGATCCAGCTGTGCAGGGAGCTGGTCCCATGGAGCAGAGCTGGATCCAGCTGTGCAGGAGCTGATCCCATGGAGCAGAGCTGGATCCAGCTGTGCAGGAGCTGATCCCATGGAGCAGAGCGGGATCCAGCTGTGCAGGGGCTGACCCCTGTGTGCAGAGCTGGATCCAGCTGTGCAGGAGCTGATCCCGTGGAGCAGAGCTGGATCCCGGCAGGAGGAGCTCAGGCAGGCTCCGGGAGGTTCCTTTTCCCTGGCAGGGCGCGTGGGCAGCGTGCGTCATCCCGGCTGAGCCCTGATGGGCGCTGATTCACGTTTGCACCGCTGAGAACGTCTCAGCTTCCTTCAGAAGGTCACTCCCAACAACGCCGTCCCTTCCAGGACTGCCTGGTGCCTGCAAACCAGCCCTGAGTTTTCCCTCTCAGTTAGAATTCATTCAGCTGCTAAAACCAACGAGATTTGGGATGGCAGACACTGCTCAGGAGGAATCGTGTCACCGCGGAAAGCCGCAATTCCAGGCGGAGGTGTCCCTGGTCATGCCATGAAACCAGAGGGTCTCTAAGGTCCTTCCCACCCAAACCATTGTAGAGCTCCAGGATTTTGGAGGAACGGTGGCAATGTCACCTTTGGGATAAACGAGGCTGGTGGGCTTGCTTCCCTGATTACCCTGCAAGGTTCTTCCTGGAGATAGGGAGGAAATTTCCAGGGAAAATTGCACCAGAGAAGGTTTAAAGCGGGTGTTGGGAAGGAATTCTTCCTGGAAAGGGTGGTCAGGCACAGGGCTGGGGTGCCCATCCCCGCATGGACGGCAGAGCCCCGCGCACGTGGCGCTTGGGGACACGGCCAGCGGCGGCAGTGCTGCGGGAACAGTCGGGCTCGATGATCTCAGCGGGCTTTTCCAGCCCTGACTGCGCTCTGATTCTCCGGGGAAGGAGCAGAAGGGATGCCGTGTGCCCAAACCTCCTTCCCATGGGCAGGCTGGACCTGCTCCAGGCTCTACCTTGAGCAGGTGCGAGCCCTGGCAGCGCTCCTCAGCCTCTCCCAAACAGATCCCGGGAGCAGAAACTCGGGATCGGAGCACGGAGCTGATGGCCAGGGAGGCTGAGCTCCTGCCAAAAGCACTGCCAGGCTCTGGGGAGCCCGGGAGACGCAGGGAAATCACACTGCTCCTGCAACTGGGGCTTGTGCAGCTCCTGACTGCAACGCTGTGTCTGCTCCTGATGGAAAGGCTCCAAAAACGATGTTGACTAATTAGAAAAAGTTTAAGGAAGAGCCATATGAATCATTAAATCTTCAGCAAGCACGTCTTTTAGCAAGAGGCTCCAGGATATGAGATAAATTCGGGTTCTTAGGGGGAAGGGACAGTTTTCTCCCAGCCTGGAGACAGCAAGAAGGACAACAGAGAATTCCCAACGTGCCTGTCAGTCGGCACGCGAGTGTAGAGCAAGATTCCCTGGCTGGAAGTCGTGGATAAACCCATCCAGACTGGAAAACCCATGAGTTAACCCTCAGGCAGTGATGCAAACTCCTGATCAGCCCTTCCAGGCGACACGAAAAGAACCTCGTGACAGAGCCCTTGCTTCTGACAGAGGTTTTCTCCCTTAGGAACAGAGACCCGCTCTGGAAATGCACGGATTTACCAGCAGGAAAAGCTCCAACCGCCAAAACGAACGACTTAGAAACAAATCCACCCGAGCCGTTTGTCCAGCTGCATGGCTCCGGGTGATTGCATCGGTCACTCCCTGTTCCCTGGTTTTCCTTTGCTCAGCCCCGGCCTGGCTCTTCCCAGGAGGTGAAAAATCAGACGCCTGGTGCCCTGAGCTTTTCGGCCTGCTGATTGTTTGCATTTCTGTAGCGGAGTTTCCCACGGATTGTGGCATAAACAAGGTGATTGTTTTCGCATTCCTCTCTGAGGAGGGACAAGTGATGGGCTTCCAGTGTGACCGGTGGGGTGGAGAGGTGGGAACCTCATCCTGCAATCCCTGGACATTGTCCAGAATCTATATAAATTCGAGGTCGAGAAATAAACCCTCTTCTTCTTTTTGCCCTGACCACAGACTGTGAGTGCCATTCTTTTCGTGTCCTCTAGCGACAGAAGCCCTCAGAGCAGCTCTGGGGAAGAACATCCCCCTCAAAGGGGTGGTCCAGGCTCCTGGCCCCGTGGACAGGGCTTGGATTGAATATTTCACCTCCAAGGAAACCCCAGTGTGAGGGAGAGGAGCCTTCACCTGCCTGGTGAGGAGAGCAATACCGAAACCAGCTCCGTCCAGGAACGGAGGAGGACGTTCCCACAGGGACGGGAGAGCTGTCCCGGAGAGAGGCGGCGGATTGTCACCCCCCCGTGAGAGCCCCGGCCGCGCACTGACCTCGGACATCTGCGGGAAGAGGCTGATGGCCAGGGGCAGGGCCAGGCCGAAGGCAGCGAGGCACACGAGGCTTTGGACCGGGAGAATCATCCGGGGCCGGGACCTCAGGAGCGAAGTTCTGCAAGGGAAAGGCTTGGTCAGAGTGTTATTGTGATACCCAAGGCAATCACACGAGACGAGAGATTTTCGCAGGGCAGAGACTTTCTCCGATCCAGCTCAAGCTGAGTCAGGGCGGAGAGAGAGCCTCCTTGTTTATTTCTTATTTTTTATACATTTGTGGGTCTGGCTGAAGATTGGCTTTTGGAGTTATCACCCCTCAGCCTCAGTGGCCAGACCAATTGTCAGTTACAATTGTTTTCAGGTTAGAAATATGCAAACAAAGGACAGAGAATGAAAAACAAAGGATTTGTTTATGTTACATCTGTGAGAAAAAGGTAGAAACTGCTTCTAATATTGTACAGTAGCTAAAAGGTCTGACTCCATTTTATGAAAATTCAAAAGGCTTTAAAAAACTCAGAAGAACCAGGGTAACAGTCAGAGCATTCCACGGACAGGAAGATGGGCAGGACACCCGGGATGGGCGCTGCCGCTCCCCGGGACCCTGGGGAACCTGAACCACGCAACGGTGGGATGGGCTGGAAAGAACCTTAGAGGTGATCCCATTCCTGCTCCTGCCGGGGGGACACCTCCCACCACCCCAGGGAGCCCCTCCTTGGACCCTACACTGTTGGAGTCCCGGGAATTCCTTTGGCTGCCCTGGAGGGTCTGGGACCTGGGCAGGGGGGTCTGGGACCCCGGCACAGAGCCCAGAGAGACACTGGCTTTGATCCCAGTCCATGGGAAAGGCTTCCTGTGCTGTGGGATGGATTCCAGGCCACAGGAGTGTGAAAGATTGGAGTTCAGCTTATCACAGGGTGAAAAACAGTAGGTTTGGGTTTTTTAGCGTGGAAGTGGATGGGAGCAAGTTGGAGGATTTTGAGTGTTGTCTCCTGCTTCTTCTTTCTTCTTCCCTCACTCCATTTCCTGCAGTGACGGTGGCACAAAGTAGTTTAAAGAGATTGGGTCAGAGCAGGGATGAGCTTTTTAGTATAAGTGATAGGTATTGGCAAATAACGATAAATAAAGAACAGGTAACAATTAGTATAAAAGTTAACAACAGCCCCGTTCGGGAGGAGTCGAGGAGTCACCAGATGCCCGAGCAGCTGCACAGACCTTTGCTGGGCACTGAGATATTTGTAAGATAAGAAACAATAAACGAAGCGCGCAACCTTGAAAAATCAGAACCCGAAGACTCCGTCTCTTTGTTGCGTCTGGCTCAGGGCTCTGCAGAGGGCGAAAAGACTCCAAAACCACCTGAACCTCGGAGAAAAAACCCGACACTACACCTCCTCAGGTCATCACCAACCTGCCCCAGCACAGCCCCAGCTCCACCCCGCCCAGCCTGGGGACACCTGCAGCCAGGTGCAGCTGCTGCCCAGCGGGCAGAAGGAAATCAGCTCCTTGGGAGGCACCCGGAGCCCCGGGAGCTTTGGAAAAGGCACAAACAGCGTCACTGACGGGGCAGCAAAGCCACGGCGCTGGCAGTTTTGGCAATTTTAACAATTTGTTAAAATCCAGCGTCCGCGGCTGGTGACGAGGATGTTCTGATGTTTGCTGTTTATGAGCTCAGGATTCGTGAACAGCAAACACCTGAAGATCCCTGCAAGGTCAGGTTCCGGTAATGACCCAAAAGTGACCCCTCTGATGGAATTAACACCGGAAAACCGGGACAAGATTCAGCTGGGAGCAGCCGGTATATTAAATATAATCCAGGACATCGGGCCCTCAGGCATTTTATCAACGTTAAAAGGGGAAAATATAATTCCTGAAGGATTTATTCCAGAGCCATTTACAAAAAGGATCCCTATCATTCAGCTGAGACCAAAATGGGAATACAAACCAACAACTGGACTGGGAGTTTTGTTGGGACGTTCAGTGTGTGTGAGCAATGTGGGAGGGGGTGGATTTGCTGCTGGGGGGTTTGGGGCACAGGGAGAGGCTGGAGCTGTTCCAGGGCAGGTTTAGGATGGATTTAGGGAAAGGTTCTTCCTCCAGAGGCTCCCCAGGGAATGGGCACGTTCCCAACCCTGCCACAGCTCCAGGAGCCTTTGGACAAAGCCCCCAGGGGTGCCCAGGGTGGGATTGTTGGGGGTCTGCGCAGGAAGTGGGGTTGGATGGACGATCCCCGTGGATCCAGCTCAGGACATTCCACGATTCCACGGTCTCCTGTCACAGCAGCTCTCCTCGGCCAGGAGAGGTGGCACCAAGCCCCCAACACCTCCTCCACTGGGATTAGAGCACTCCCAATCCAAAATTCCCCACTCCAGGCGCCATCCAGCCCTTCCCAGCCCGGGGCTGTCCCTGCCCTGCCTTGGCACACGGGGATGGATCCCAGGCTGGATCCTGGATCACCTCAGCCCTTTGCCGGCTCCAAACGCAGCCGGGGGGATCTGATGAGGAGGAAAATTCACCCCCAGCCCCCTCGCCCTCGCTGAGAGCCCGGGGAGAGCAGGCAGCAGAGCTTAACTCCTCCAGCGTCCCAGCTCCTCCCTAACAAACCCTCGAGACGGAGCTGATCCTATCGATTCGTGCCGTGAAAGTCACGCTTCTGTTCGCCGACGCCGCGCAGCGCAGAGCGCGGCCGCCCTCAGATCCGCTCAGAGGAGAGAACCCTGCAGGGCTGCGTCCCAGCAGGAGAGCAGGGGACGTGTCCAGGGAGGAAAAGTCACCTGTCCCAGGAGGAGAAAATGTCACCTGTCCCAGGAGGAAATGTCACCTGTCCAAGGAGGAAATGTCACCTGTCCCAGGAGGAAATGTCACCTGTCCAAGGAGGAAATGTCACCTGTCCAAGGAGGAGAGCAGGGGACGTGTCCAGGGAGGAAAAGTCACCTGTTCCAGGAGGAAATGTCACCTGTCCCAGGAGGAAATGTCACCTGTCCCAGGAGGAAATGTCACCTGTCCAAGGAGGAAATGTCACCTGTCCAAGGAGGAAAAGTCACCTGTCCAAGGAGGAAATGTCACCTGTCCCAGGAGGAAAAGTCACCTGTCCAAGGAGGAAATGTCACCTGTCCCAGGAGGAAATGTCACCTGTCCCATGAGGAAAAGTCACCTGTCCCAGGAGGAAATGTCACCTGTCCCAGGAGGAAAAGTCACCTGTCCAAGGAGGAAATGTCGCCTGTCCCAGGAGGAAATGTCACCTGTCCCAGGAGGAAATGTCATCTGTCCCAGGAGGAGAGCAGGGGATGTGTCCCATGAGGAAAAGTCACCTGTCCCATGAGGAAAAGTCACCTGTCCAAGGAGGAAATGTCACCTATCCCAACAGGAAAGGCCACCTGTCCCAGCAGGAAAACTCCACACCCTTTAACATCCTCCCCATCCCCGGGATGCCGTGGCTAAACTGTGATTATCCCTGGGACTCACAGGGACAGCTCCTGGAGCCGGTTTTTGTCCCGCTGAAGCTGTGATTATCCCTGGGATGTGCAGGGACAGCTCCTGGAGCTGGTTTTTGTCCCGCTGAAGCTGTGATTATCCCTGGGATGCTCAGGGACAGCTCCTGGAGCTGGTTTTTGTCCCGCTGAAGCTGTGATTATCCCTGGGATGCACAGGGACAGCTCCTGGAGCTGGGTTTTGCCCTCCTGAAGCTGTGATTATCCCTGGGATGTGCAGGGACAGCTCCTGGAGCCGGTTTCTTGTCCCGCTGAAACTGTGATTATCCCTGGGATGCACAGGGACAGCTCCTGGAGCTGGGTTTTGCCCTCCTGAAGCTGTGATTATCCCCGGGATGCTCAGGGACAGCTCCTGGAGCCGGTTTTCGCCCTGCTGAAGCTGTGATTATCCCAGGGATGCTCAGGGACAGCTCCTGGAGCCGGTTTTCGCCCTGCTGAAGCCGCCGTGATCCGTGAGAGCCCTCGCTGGGACGATCCCAGCAGCAGCAGCTCCCCGGGGCTCAGTTTAGAGCCGAGGCGTCGCTGCCGACACCACCCCTGACATCTTAATTTGGAGCTGCACCCTCCGTAATTACCGCCCTGTCGGGGACCTCATAATCACGGGAGGAAAAACCTCCGCCAATTCAAAGCGATCCCGGGTCCAGCCCCCAGGTGTGACTTCCAGGGGCGCTTCCAGCTCAGGCCAGCTCGAATTACCGGGGCCGAGCTCCTAATTAGGCAGAGTTACGGCTCGATTTGAAAAGGAGAGCCGGGCTAATTAACACGTGTGGTGTAATGTCTTAATTGGGACTCAGCCCGGGCGGATTCGTGCGGTTCAGAACAAATGAGCGGTAATTAGCCGAGAGGTCCGGTCTTCTCCCGTCGCCGGGATCCCCGCGCCCGGCTCGGCGAGGACGGGGAGTTAAAGACGGCGTTTTGCGAGCTGTCAGCCGCGGCGCGAATCCCTCTTTGCACCCATTAACCCCCCGTCGGAAGGGAGCGACGAGGGGCTTCCGAAGGCTGTCACCGCGGAGGATCCGCGCGGGCTGGGAATAAAATAAATGGAATGAATGCCGGTTTGGCCGGGAGGGACGGAGCCGGCGCCACTGCCGAAGGGTTGGGTCAGGGAAAGGGGAGGCGTGGACCTTCAGAGCCCAACTCCTGGAGCCTAAAAAACCCCTCAGGGTGAGGAAAGAGGGAGGTCACCCCGTCCAGCCGGCCTGGAGCGCCGAATTCAGGGTTGTGTCCGGTCGGATTCTGAGTATCTCCGAAGATGCTCAAAGAAGAGAGGTTAAAAACTGAATTACTGAACGTCTCCAGGGATGTTCAGAAAGCAGAGGAAGGTTTTGAACGTCTCCAGGGATGTTCAAAAAGCAGATTTATCCACAAGAGCAAACCCCACCCCACCATAACTCCGTGGAAGCGTTGGTGCTGTTCTGCAGAACAGGAGTTTTGGAGATGTCACCCCACGCACAGGACAGGAGCAGCTTTGGGATCCAGCCCTGGCTCAGGTTGCCCGACAAGGAGTTGGGAAGTTTGCACCACACTGGAAAGCTGCAGGAGGATGAGAGAGTCATGGAATGGTTGGGGTTGGAAGGGACCTTAAAGCCAATCAGGGACAATTCCACTGCCCCAGGCTGCTCCAATCCCAATGTCCAACCCGGCCTGGGACACTGCCAGGGATCCAGGGGCAGCCACAGCAAACCTGGGAATTCCTTTGCCAGGGCCTGCTGCCAGGAATTCCTTCCCAAGATCCGATCCAAACCTGCCCTCCCTCAGCCTGAGACCATCTCCCCTTGTCCTTTCACGCCCTGCTCTCGGGAAAAGCCCCTCCCCAGCCCCTCAAAACCCCCTTTAACATGTTTATTTTATTTTACTGCCCCCCCCCAATTTATATCACAACATTTCTGGCCCGTCTCATTGGCTCCCCTGACCTTTGGATGGTGAAGAACGGGGAAATTCTGCCACACCTCCCCTCCTCCTCTTCCTCTTTTTTCCTTCAAGCTTTGTTCCTCCACCCCTTCAAACCTCCCCAAAGCCTCTTCCTCCTGCAGTTTCCCTTCACAGCTTTTGCTGGGGAGAGCCTGGAAGAGGCAGGAAGGCTCCGGGAATGCTCAGCCGAGCGCTCAGCCGTCCGCAGGTACCGGCACACGCAGACAGTGCACCTGCTGCGCAGAGACGGGGCGTTGGAGCTCTCGTAAACACACCTTCGTTCAACTTTCATCGCAGCGTTCATTAGTGGTTTGAATTTTGCATAATTTGGCAGCTGCCTCTGGCGTTTTTCAGGAGGTGCCGTAATTTATTCCATATGGAAGTCAAGGCGCTGCACTCCCAAGGAGCTATCGGGTGCGCTGAACCGGGGCTGTATTTGTCGGGGAGGAGGTGTCGGATGCTAAGCTAAACATGACAGGAGCGAACCCGAGTCTCCCAGCTGACAGATTCTGTGGGGTTTCTCTGGTGCTCGCCGTCAGCAGGTTCAGAGCAGCGCAGACACCGCGAGACGCCGGCGGGGAGCGCCGGGGATGGATCTCGGGCATCCTCGGGGATCCTCAGGGATCACAGACTCCTCAGGACACACCTCTGGTGCGCCACGGGAGTTTGGGATCCCCGTTCTGCCCAGACCTTCCCAGAGCCTCTCTGCTCTCTTCCCGAGCTTTTCCCGCCGGTTTTGGGGTCATTTTGGGAAATCGGGGCTCCGGCAGCTCTGCTGTCCCACCCAGCCAGGCCACCGCTGTCCTCAGCCCGCAGCTCCGGCCCCCAGGGCACGGCAGAGGCAGAACGAGGGAGGCTGGGGGCTTCTCCTGCTTGACTGACACCATTAAAGGAGCAGTTTCCGTGTTTACTCCGGGAACAGCCCCAGCAGTTGAAGGTGTCGCTGCCGGCAGCTGCTGAGCCCAAACAAACCCCACCCAGGGCCGAGCTGGATGGGGCCTCTGGAGGAAAAGCACCTGTGGGTGGGAGCACCCCGCGCTCACGGCGGGGAAATCTCCAGGAGAAGTCCCCGGGCCTCGCCCCAGTTCTGCAGTGACAAACGCGGCTCCAGCAGAGGGAAATGCCCTTCCAGCACCGCACAGCACTGGCCAGCCCCCGGGAAAAATCCCTTTTTCCCGGTGCCACGGGGTTTAGCTCAGCCAGAGCAGCTCTGCAGCGTTGATCCAGCCTGGGAGCATCCTGCTTTTAGGGGATTTGCAGGATAAACAGCCCTGGGAACTGCTGCATGAGGTGGATTTGGGGATGAGGAGCTGCAGAAATGCTCCTCTTCCGTGGGCACAACTGCTCTGCTCCCGTCCCTCCCTCAGCTCCTGCCCGCTGCCAGCAGTTCCAGCTTTGCCTCTTCCACAGACACTGTCCAGCCAGCTCCAAGGCCTTCTCCAGAGCATCCTGACATTCCCGAGCTCTCGGAACCCCCTCAGCCCTGCTCTGTGCTTCAGACCCTCCTGAAAGGTCTTCTCTGAGGAGGCCGAAGGTAAGAAGAGCTCAGGTTCTTCACTCTCCACTCAGAGCCCCCCAAAGCGTCCCCAGGCAGACGCTGGAGACGGACTGAGCTGTTACCCCGGTTTTTCTGAGTTTTTTATAGCCTTTTGATTTTCTTAAATGGAGTCAGATCTTTTAGTTACTGTAGAATATTAAGAGCAGTTTTCTACCTTTTTCTCACAGATGTAACATAAACAAATCCTTTGTTTTTCATTCTCTGTCCTTTGTTTGCACATTTCTAACCTGAAAACAATTGTAACTGACAATTCGTCTGGCCACTGAGGCTGAGGGGTGGAAACCCCAAAAAGCCAATCTTCTGCTAGACCCACAAATGGATAAAAAGTAAGAAATAAAACAAAGAGGCTCTCTCTCCACCTGGATTCAGCTTTTGGGCTGGACGGAGAAACCTCTGCTCTGCAAAACCTCTTGTCTGCGTGTGGCTGCTTTGTGTGTCTCGGTGACACTGAGCTTCTCCAACTCTCGGCCACGCCGCAGGAGCCAAAAATCCGGGTTCTCCCCCCGCAGGGCTCAGACTTAGACTCTGGCCTGTCCCACACAAAGCCCCTGCAGCTCTGCAAGGGGCAGGGAGCTGCAGGAACGCCGCCGGAGGAGCCTTGGATGGCGGCCGGGGAGCAAAGAGCTCCATTTCCCAGATCTCACCGTAACAACCAAACGAAGGATTCTGTCTGGATAGCGGGAATAAAGGGGAATGGGGGCGAAGAGCCCGACCTCCCGCGGCGGATGCCGCTGTCCCCACACCCCGTGTGACACGGAGGCGCCGAAGAATTCCCACTTTCCGCTCCGTGCCGCGCCAAGAGTCGCCCTCATCCCGCGGACGCCGCCGAGCCAATTATTTTTTTTTTTTCCCCCCGCATCGGAGTCGCCAGCGCGGATATTATTTATAAAGCTTCAATGAGGATACATCTGCACGAAATAACTGACACCGTGTTCCCTGCGTGGCATATGCAGGCTGAAAATAAACATTGATTCTATACGTTCGCCGCTCCAACAGAGCGTCCAAGCAGCAGGAAATGCATGAAACATGGGGAAGAATGGGAGCGCGGCAGTGGGAGGGAACATGGAATCACTTGGAGAGCAGGGAAGGCGGCCCTGGGAGTTAAAATACACAGCAGGCAAAGAGACGAGAGGAGCCAAGAGAGCTGAAAAAAATGGCACAAGAGACGGGAGAGGCAGCTGGGGGAGTTAAAACATGCAGATGGAGAGATGGCTGGGAGAGAGGAAAGACCTGGATCCGAGCGGAGAGACGGCGACCGGGAACTGGCCACTTAAAATAAACTTTGGGAGCAGCGAGGTGCAGATGAGGCGGGGAGAATTCCCGGGATCTGAAACCCTGCTGGGAGCAGGGGCTGGGCCCTGGAGGGGCGGGAGCACTGTCACCCACCCGCACCCGGGATCACCCCGGGCACGGGAATGGTCCTCTCCTTCCCACATCCCAAATCCAAACTGCTCGGAGGAATTGTTCCCCTAATTCCCACAATCCCGAATGCAAATCCGTTGGAGGAATTGTTCCTTTCCTTCCCCACAATCCCCAATGTAAATCCATTGGAGGAATTGTTCCTTTCCTTCCCCACAATCCCAAATGCAAATTCACTAAAAGAATCGTTCCCTGCTTCCCAAAATACCATATATAAATATATATAAATATATATTTTTGTAAATATATACATATAAATCCATTGGAAGAATCACCCCCTTCCTTCCCACAATCCCATATATAAATCCATTGGAAGAATCATCCCCTACTTCCCACAATCCCAAATGTAAATCCATTGGAGGAATTGTTCCTTTCTTCCCCCACAATCCCAAATGCAAATTAATTGGAGGAATCACCCCCTTCCTTCCCACAATCCCATATATAAATCCATTGGAAGAATCATCCCCTACTTCCCACAATCCCATATATTAATCCACTGGAAGAATCATCCCTTCCTTCCCACAATCCCATATATAAATCCATTGGAGGAATCTTCCCCTACTTCCCACAATCCCAAATGTAAATCCATTGGAGGAATTGTTCCTTTCTTCCCCCACAATCCCAAATGCAAATTAATTGGAGGAATCACCCCCTTCCTTCCCACAATCCCATATATAAATCCATTGGAAGAATCATCCCCTACTTCCCACAATCCCATATATTAATCCACTGGAAGAATCATCCCTTCCTTCCCACAATCCCATATATAAATCCATTGGAGGAATCTTCCCCTCCTTCCCACAATCCCATATATAAATCAATTGGAGGAATTGTTCCTTTCTTCCCCCACAATCCCAAATGCAAATCCATTGGAGGAATCACCCCCTTCCTTCCCACAATCCCAAATGTAAATCCATTGGAAGAATCATCCCCTACTTCCCACAATCCCATATATTAATCCACTGGAAGAATCATCCCCTACTTCCCACAATCCCATATATAAATCAATTGGAGGAATTGTTCTCTCCTTCCCACAATCCCAAATGCAAATCCATTGGAGGAATTGTCCCCTCCTTCCCACAATCCCATATATAAATCCATTGGAGGAATCTTCCCCTACTTCCCACAATCCCAAATGCAAATCCATTGGAGGAATTGTTCCCTCCTTCCCACAATCCCATATATAAATCCATTGGAGGAATTGTTCCCTCCTTCCCACAATCCCAAACGCAAATCCGTTGGAGGATCCAGGCTGTGACTCCCCATCCCACCTCTCCAGCCTCCAAATAATGAGCGACACCTTCATCCTTCCCATTTACAGCCCCCGCAGGGATTTCTATAAATAAACCGATAACGCCTGCCTGGATCTCACCCCCATGGGAAAACAATCCCACTAAATTTATAAAGTTACAATTTTCTCCAAAGGGTTTTTTATCCCAGCTCCGACTGAGCCCTTTGGGAGCCAGTTTTAAGACCCGTGAGTTGATTTCAGGCCCCTGGGGCACAGACAGGGACACCGCCCATGTCCCAGAGATGCCACCACCTCCGGCAGCGTGGCCAAGCCACACCTCACTCCCCACCCCTGCTGCTTCTGGCTCCCAGCCTTGCAGGAATCCGAGGATATCTGATGGAAAAACGGAGCAGGCACAAAGCTCCAGGGAGAATTCAGGCAGGCAAAAGCAGAGCCCGGATATTTTTATACCCACGGAGCTTCGTGGCAGTGAGAAGGAAAATTTTCTCTCACAAACGTGAATGAAAGCATTCAATAAGTTAAAATGATGGGGTTTTTTGTCTGTTTTTTTTTCTTTGAGGGCAATCTCCCGTAAGTTCTCAGATAAAATCAGTTTCAGTGAGGCCTGCGCTGAGCACGGGCGCCTGCAGCAAAACTCGCACCAATCCAAGGATTCATGATGCCCCCGAGGGCAAAGGAACGATTTGTTGATTTTGTTTTGCCGCAAAGGATGCAGCAAATTTCACCGTCGGTTTTATTCCCTCCCCATCCAATCCAATTTTACTGTCAGGTTTATTTCAGCTTGGTGACGGCCCAGGATGGGCCCTCAGCGTGTCCTGATGGAGACAATAATTTATTAACTTAAAGAGGAGCTTTCTACAAATTTCTCCAGGTTTTTTTGCACGTTTTAGCTGAGGATACCCACCAAAGGCCCTTTGAAGCAATAAAATAATTTCTCCTGGGTGCTGATTTTTGTTAAAATGGTTAAATGGGAACCAGTGGGAACACACAAAACCTCCTCAGTGCAAAGCCTCGGGTCCTACACACGGCTTGGAGTAAGCCCTGAGTAAATTACTCCAGAATAAGTTACTCCAGAGTAAGGCATGGCCACTGCCAGGCACATCCCAGCAGGTCCTGCAGGTAATTCCTGGCTTAGGGACCGTGTGGGACAAAGGGACTCGGAGCAGGGAAGAGGCTGCAGAGATTTTGCCCCAGGAGGAGAATGAAATAAAAGCATTTTGCACAAGATTAGGGGGGCCTGGAATCTGCTCCTCGCTGGAATTAGATGGTAATAAATAGAATTTCAGATTAAATAGAGTTTAAGAAATTAAGACTAAATAAAATTTAAGAATTTAAGACAAATAGAATTTAAGAATTTAAGGCTCTTCCTACCCAAACAATTCCATGATAATCTCTGGCTGAACACCACCCAGGCCCTCTTAATCTCTAACGTTTGCTAAGTGGAGAACTAAAAACTGTGGACAGTTTTCCACTGAATCCAGAGGGTTTTGTCTGACCCTGACCTTCCATGAGGGGTTATTCCAGCTGCTGGGGTGTCAGGGACGAGTTGAAATAATCACGTCAATAGAAAACTCTTTGACATTGGTCCAAAATGATGGAACGTGGAAATTTAGTAAGAAAAATAAATAAATAAATAAATAAATAAATAAATAAATAAATAATTTTTTTAAAAAAACAACCTTTTTGGTGGATGAAATTTGAGGGGAGACCTTGTGGCTCTGCAGAGCTCCCCGACAGGAGGGGACAGCCAGGGATGGGTCTGGCTCTGCTCCCAGGGAACAGGGACAGGAGGAGAGGGAACGGCCACAGGGAGGGTTCGGGTTGGACTTGGGGAAAATTCCTTCATGGAAAGGGTTGATGAGCACTGAAAGGGGCGGCCCAGGGAGGTTTGGAGTCCCCATCCCCGGAGGAATCTCAAATCCCTGTGGATGTGGCCCCTGGGGACCCTGGGGGAGGTTGGACTCCGTGACCTTGCAGGACCTTTCCATCCCACGGTTCCATGAAATACCAATGCCCGACACCCGCTGAGGACCTTTCCTCCCTTTCCCCCCGGGGAATTGCCCCTTCCCCTGAGGCAGACTCACTTCTCCAGCACGGACATGATGATGGGAGGTAGAACCAGTATAGGCATGGGCAGGACCACTCTGGTCAGGGCTGTTTCCAGCAGAGCCTGCGGAGCGAAAACAAAGGAGCAAATAAACAAAACACATCCAGGCATCCCAGCTGGGAAACGCTGAAGGTGAGGAGGCTTTCAGGAAAAGCCTTTTGTGAAAGCAGAAGAACTTGGAATTCGCTGCAGTTGCAAAGCTTAAAAGCAGGAAAAGTTACAATGGTACAGCAGCAAGGACACGAAAGGACAGTCTGAGTCTTGGGTTTGGCTAGGATAGATCCTAAGGCCGCAGAAAAATATGTTTAGCGAGACAGCAGAAGGTTTAAAGCTTAATAATGGAATATTGATTATTGTTACTAGAGAGCAAACAGGCATTGTTTGAAGCAGGAGTGCTCTCAGCGATTGTACAACAATTATCTGTAAGCTTTAGCAGTGTGTTATTGGCTGGGAAACTTTAAAAACGCCCTGTAACAGAGAGATCTTTGCTGCTGCTGGCAGGTGTGAGCCGCTGCCATCCTCCCACTGCGCAAATCAGTCCTGTGACGAGGCTGATGCTGCAATAACAGCTGGAGGAAAAGCCTCCGAGTGGCCCCAAAGCCCCGACACAATCCCAAAGCCCCGGCTGGACCTGCCGTGCTCGGGAGAGGCTCTGCTGGGTTGGTGACGGGAATGAGAGCATCAGCAGGCACTGCCAGCTTCGCCAGGAGCCGTTCGGTGACAACGTCCCGGCCACAAACCCAGCAGAACGAACACAGAGCTGCCCTGATTTCACCCTGTGTCACCCAAAGCGTCCAAACACCCCGGAACACTCCCGCACAAACAGCTCAGGGATGCCTGCAGGGAGAAAGGGAGGTGGGACAGCTGCCAGAGGCGGCGGAGGGGAGATGTTGTGGGGGAAATGTTGTGGGAGAGATGCTGTAGGGGAAATACTGTGGGGGAAATGGAGGGGAAATGTTGGAGGTGAAATACTGCGGGGGAAATGTTGGAGGGGAAATGTTGAAGGTGAAATACTGTGGGGGAAATGTTGGAGGTGAAATACTGTGGGGGAAATGTTGGAGGGGAAATGTTAGAGGTGAAATACTGTAGGGGAAATGTTGGAGGGGAAATGTAGAGGAAATGTTGTAGGGAAACGTTGGAGGGGAAATGTTGGAGGGGAAATGTTATGGGAAAAATGTTGGAGGAGAAATGTTGTAGAGGAAATGTAGGAAAATGTAGGTGAAATGCTGTAGGGGAAATTTTGGAGGGGAAATGTTGGAGGGGAAATGTTGGTGGGAAAATGTAGGGAACATGTTGGAGGGGAAATGTTGCGAGGGAAATGTTGGAGGGGAAATGTTGTAGAGGAAATGTAGGGGAAATGCTGTAGGGGAAATGTTGGAGGAGAAATGTTGGAGGGAAATGTTGTGCAGGAAATATTTTAGGGGAAATGTTGTAGGTGAAATGCTGTAGGGGAAATGTTGGAGGAGAAATGTTGGAGGGAAATGTTGTGCAGGAAGTATTTTAGGGGAAATGTTGTAGGTGAAATGCTGTAGGGGAAATGTTGGTGGGGAAATGTTGTGGGGGAAACGTAGAGGAACTGTTGTAGGGGAAATGCTGTAGGGGAAATGTTGCAGGGGAAATGTTGTAGAGAAATATTGTGGGGGAAACATTGTGGGGGAAATGTTGTAGGTGAAATGTTGTAGGAGAAATATTGAAGTGGAAATATTGGAGGGGAAATGTTGGAGGGGAAATGCTATAGAGGAAATATTGTGGAGGAAATACCCCACCATGGCCTGAGCAGCACTTTCAGCCCTTCCTCTCTGACCTGAGTCTTGATTTCAGCCCCGTGCCGGGGGATTGCAGCTCCTCACTGCTGCTCTGGGAATTGTTTTTAATCCCTGCTGGCTCATTCACGGCAGGGATTTGTGACACGCAGGGCTCGCCTCTCCCAGGAAAACCCCAACCACGGAGCCACAGCCCTGCCTCCACCGATTCCTCCTTCCTGGCCAGCCTCAGCACAAGGAGCAGCCAAAGCTGGGTTTGGATTTACTGAGGCCCAGAGATCCTCCAGAGTCCCTGAAGGGGCTCCAGGAGAGCTGGAGAGGGACTGGGGACAAGGGCTGGAGGGACAGGACACAGGGAATGGCTTCCAGTGGGAAAGGGGAGATTGGGCTGGGATCTTGGGCATTGGGAATTCCTGTCTGGGAGGGTGGGGAGGGGCTGGGAATTCTGGAATTCCCGGATTGGCTGTGGCTGCCCCTGGATCCCTGGCAGTGCCCAAGGCCGGGTTGGATCCACCTGGGACAGTGGGAGGTGTCCCTGCCCATGGCAGGGGTGGCTCTGGATGGGATTTAAGGTCCCTTCCACCCAGAGCATTCCATGATTTTATGTCTCAGGGACATCTGTGTCACAACAAACCCTCGCACAGGGACAGCTGTGTCACACTGAGGATCTGCCACGTTTTACATGACAAAACCCCGGATCAACCTACCCAGGGAGAAGCCCTGGGACTGGATGGCAGCTGAGCAGAAGTTCCCAGAACTCCCAAATTTTCTGTTGAAGCTCCACCTACGCCGCTCTCACGGCACCTTCGCTTTTAATCTCCATTTTCTCATTCCGCCATCAGGATGGAGAGGGGATGGAGCGGGTCCTGGAGCCAGCTGATGGAAGCGAGGAAAACTGGCTCCAAGAAGTGTCTCTGAGCCCTTCAGCAGATTGTTTTAATCCCCCCGTTAACCAACAATATGGAGAGCTCTTCCAGACCTCCCCGTTCCTGCCGAGGACTGCGGAGCTGTACATTAATTGCTGTCTCTGGAGCGCCTTGGACAGAAGGAGGGAGGGAAATGCCAAGCTTTATATTATTAACTCCTGTGCCTGGGCGTGTGCTCAGCACAGCTCCACATCTCAGCCCAGAGCCCACTCGGAAACAAACGGCTCGGGGAGGTGCTGGGGAGCCAGGACTGCGCCCAGGGATGGAGAGGGAACGGTTCCTGGCAGGTGGCACCCGGTGGGTCACGGGGAAAGCCAGCCAGGTGTTCAGGAGGCTAAAAACATCTGGCCGCCCTCAGCCAGCCTCGGGGACAGCTCTTAGCGCAGGTTTGGCAGGGGAAGGGTTGGAAACTGCTCAGCTCCGAGCCTGAGTCCTCCTCATTTGGGAAAAGGGATCTTTGCTGGGTATTCCACCAGGAATTCCTGCGGGAGCGTCAGGAATCTTCCCAGTGTCAACCTGTGCCCTTCCAAACCATCAGGGCCAGGCCCCAGATTTCCCTGCATGATGCAAATCCATGTGCTCCGGATCTCCTCTGTTCCCACCCATGTTCTTTGGATCTCCTCCGTTCCCATCCGTGTTCTCTGGATCTCCTTTCCCACCCATGTTCTCCGGATCTCCTCCTTTCCCATCTGTGTTCTCCTTATCTCCTCCATTCCCACCCATGTTCTCCAGATCTCCTCTGTTCCCACCCATGTTCTCCAGATCTCCTTTCCCATTTGTGTTTTCTGGATCTCCTCTCCCATCCATGTTCTCTGGATCTCCTCCTTTCCCACCCGTGTTCTCCAGATCTCCTCCTTTCCCACCTGTGTTCTCCGGATCTCCTCCTTTCCCACCTGTGCTCTCCAGACCTCCTCCGTTTCCACCTCTGCTCGCCAGATCTCCTCCATTCCCACCTGTTTTCTCCAGATCTCTTTTCCCATTTGTGTTTTCTGGATCTCCTCTCCCATCCATGTTTTCTGGATCTCCTCCCTTCCTACCCGTGTTCTCCAGATCTCCTCCTTTCCCACCTGTGTTCTCCTTATCTCCTCCATTCCCACCCATGTTCTCCAGATCTCCTCTGTTCCCACCCATGTTCTCCAGATCTCCTTTCCCATTTGTGTTTTCTGGATCTCCTCTCCCATCCATGTTCTCTGGATCTCCTCCTTTCCCACCCGTGTTCTCCGGATCTCCTCCATTCCCACCCGTGTTCTCCAGATCTCCTCCATTCCCACCTGTTTTCTCCAGATCTCCTTTCCCATTTGTGTTTTCTGGATCCCCTCCATTCCCACCCATGTTCTCCGGATCTCCTTTCTCTCAAAGCCATGGATTTGCAGCGCCTGTGGGATGTGTCCCAGCTCTCCCAACTCCCCGGCACTCACATGTTTGGCAGCAACTCTGGAAGAGCCGACAATGTTCCCGTTGTTGTCCAAGACGTCAATTCCTTCCTCCAGCTCCGTGTGCCTCATCAGGACCACGTTGCAGATGTTGGCACTGGCTGGGGAGGAGAAAGGCAGGAGGGTCAGCCCCGCTCAGCCCCCGCTGGCAGCTTCCGTCTGCCCTCGCAGCCCTCCGGATCTCCTCCCCTCAGTCCGCCCAGGTGAGTTCCTCTGATCCCAAAAAAAGGTCGGATTCTCAAGGAGAATAATAACCAATTTTTTTATTTTTTTTTCCCCCCCTCGGGGACAATAAGGGCAAACAGGACAACAGGAAGGTCTGGCGCAAGGTGTCCCTGCCCGTGGGTGGGACCAGGTGGTCTTGGAGGCCCCTTCCAGCCCAAACCATTCCATGACTTCACACGTTTTTTTGGGGAAAAATGGCTCCGTGCACCGGGACCTCTCTGACCCCCCCACTCCTCGCCCATCCTGCGGCTTTTGGGGCCTCGAGGTGACCCCAAATTCTGTCTCTCACGTCTGACCAAGAGCTGGGGTTGAGCTCCACCCTCCCCGGGGCTCAGGCACTTCCCAGCTCCTCCCAAAGAAAAGCTGCTAATTCCCACAAAACTTTTGGGCTGATCCAGCGGCATTTTCCAGCACCCCCCCACACCACATTTCCCTGCAAACTTTCCACCCAGAACTGAGACAAACCCACTGTCGCTTGCAAGTACCAGCGCCTTCCAAAAATGTGTTTCTGCACTGCTTGACGGGTTAATATTCGCTAATTAATCTCAATTCATGTCATATAACAAATGTCTAATTTTTTGAGGGTGGTGGGTGGGTGAGCCCTCTCTGGAGGCAGCTCTGTGCAATCAAGGATGATTTGTGGTGACAAATGCTCCTTCCACTCGCGAGGGAGAGGAACACACACACACGCACACTCTGTCTCTCTCTTTAATATTCCAACTACCAGACCACTCTGCCCATCTATCAAAATATCTGTGTTCCCAACCCTCCAGCTCCTGAATCCCAGATTAAAAAAAAAAAAAAAAAAAAAAAAAAAACCCAAAAAAACAACAAAACAAGGCCTTTCACTTCAAGAAAGTTTAGCCCCTGGGTGGTTTATTTTTCGTTTTTGACGCTCTCATGCCCCGTCCTTCTCACTGCCAATCAAAGCTGAGCAGATGAAACACCCCAGCGGAGCGGCTTTGGCCAGGCACGCCCCGGCACAGAGCTCCTGACAGGCTTGGGATGGGCTGTGCAACTCTCCAGGTGCTTTTCCAAGGCTCTGCGTTCCCTGACCTCGGTCCCAAACCCAAAAGCTGCCTGCAGCCCGCTCGTCTGAGAGGAGCCGCTCACGTAACCGCTGCCCTTCTGCTTCCCGAGGGAGCAGAAGACGCCGCTAATTACGGCTAAACTCGGCTCTCGTGGACGTCTCAGATGCACGGGAGGGGGTGAGAGATAAACGAATGTGTGCGCAGACAAAGTGATCCGCAGGATTTGGGAGGGAATTGTGATAACGCGGCCCGGGAACGGCGGCTGCGAAAGCGCTCTGAGGCACGCCAGAAACTGGGTTCAGGCTCCAAACCAAGCCACCACCCCACTCCTGGGGGGTTGTAGGTCTTTCTTTCTATCCCAGGGTGCTTCCCACATTTTAAATCTGTCCTTGGGCATCACCTAAATGCAACAATTTTAACCTCACACATACACACAAAAGCCCAAGGAGAAGAAACCCTTCCTTCCCTCTCCCTTCTCTCCAATGAGGATCTTTCTGTCGGCTTTGATTTCCTTCAGATCAGGTTTGGGATGCGACTTTTGGGGTTTTTCTGAGCGTGTTTTTAGCCATGAGCACCTCCAGTACACAGCACACCCTCGGCAGTGGGACAGCTGTTCACACCCACTTCTGGGGAAGAGAGGGGTGAATTGGGTTCCTTGAATTCCTCGGGGCACCCAGATCCTTCCCCTGGTCACCTCTGAGAAAGGATCCAGCCCCTCCCTGCTCAAATTCAGGCTCCAAGGCTTTTCCCTCTTCCTGCTCTTCCCATGGAACCCCTTCACCCCAGAGGATGCCCTGACCCTGATCCCAAACCCCTTTTCCCAGCAGGGCAGCCCCTGGCTCTGCAGGGCCTCTGCCTCCTCCAGGAGCTGCTCCCCTGGATCCAACCCCCGAACCTGGGCGGGATTTGGATAATTTGGGATTCGTCCGCGGCTACAAAGGACCCTTGGAGCAGGGAGAGGGCAGGGCCTGCCCCAGCAGCACTGGGGTTAAAGGTGTCCTCCAGGCAGGACTGCTGCTGCTCACTGAGTGCGCAAACACAGCCTGGAGGAGACACGGAGCTCCCTGAGGGCACCAAGAGCAGTTCCCAGCTTCCCAAAGCTCCCTGGAATCCTCACGAACGTCCCTGCTAGGCTTTGGGCTGCCTCCCACCCCAGCTGCCCCTCCCAGCCTCCCTCTCCCGGGGTAATTTGGGATGGATCCCAAGTTTGGATGTCCCTCCAGTTTTCCAGCTGCCCCCAGCCAGCGCAGCTCTGGAGGTGGGAGAGAGGAGAGGGAGGCAAGGAAGGGATGGGGAGAACTCTTCAAATTTCACAGAGCCACGGAATTATCAAGGCTGAAAAAGGTCTCTAAGGTCATCAAGTCCAAGCATCGCTGCCAGATCCACCACTAAACCCCATCCCTGGGGACCGCACCCATGGGGTTTTTGGAGCAAGAGCTTTACCCCAGTGTTTGGCTTTTCGTGTAGAAACAGAGAATTTCTGCCTCTCTGCTGGGGTCTGGAGGTTCAGAGCTAATTGGGAGGCACATCTTAATTAAGGGTTTGTCCAGGTCTGCAACCCACAAACCAGCAATTAGTGGGAGGATCCCTGGTGTCCTGGCTCATAACGAAGCACGACAAATAGAATGTCGGCTGGAGAATTAATTGCAGGCTAAACAAATTAACGATGGGTCCTCAATCAATGCCGACACAAACACCTTGGTGTGAAAGCAGATCAACCCTGCGGCGAGGATTTCCTTCGCGTCTTTGACCCAAACCCCACCTCCCGGGGCTTGAACTCATCCCTCGTGCTCTCCTGGTTATAAAAACCCAGGGAAAGCCGAGTCCCTCTAAAATAGATCCCAGAAAAGCCCCAGGAAAACCACAGCAATGCCCACAGATCCCTTGTGTACAGGGAAAATGCTCAGTGCAACCCCCAGAGCACAATCCCCGTGCCCCCTGCTCTGCAGGCAGGGAAAGCAGCTGCTTTTCGGCCAGAAAAAAAAGCGGAAAAAATCCAATAAATCGGGAATTGAGGGTTGGAGGGACACAACAACCAGCTCCCTGTTCAAAAAGGAGCAGAAAGGCGGGAGAAAGTGAGAGCAGCAGACAGGCAAAGGGGGCTCAGGTGAGCTCTGAGGATGTGGCACTTGCCCAGCGAAGGAAAAACCTGAAAGGCAAATCTGGCATTAAAGGGATGAGAAAGGAACCTGGAACGGGGAGCAAACCCCATTTTTTAGTGATTTCCTGCATGCCTGGGTAATTTTTTGCACCATCTGTGTAAATAAACACGCTTGCACAAAAAAAAAAAAAAAAAAAAAAAAAAAACCCAAAACCACTGGTGATTTCTTCAGGGCTAAAATAACATTTCAGCATTTGCTGGAGGCTGGAACCACAGGGCCCAGCAGCAAAGGCTGAGTCCAGGGCATCCCTTCCCTCACACACAGGGCTGATAGAACACCAATAAAACGCTCCACCAAGCCAGGAGCGGCCTCAGCTCTGCGCACACTCGGGGCTGCTTTTAATCACAGCAGAACCATTCCTTCGCACTTTATTGTAAAATCACCACAGCGCTGCTGCTTGCTTGGAAGATTTGACACAGTTCGAGCCAGATCTTGCAAATGAAATGCTCTCAGAACGGAGTGGTGGAGAACCAGCCGGGGCTGATCACTTCTGAAGCCGCTTCGGAGTGGAAAGCGCGGCTGAAAAGCCTGAGGAGCTGCCTCCACCAGCAGCTTTGCAGCGTTTTTCTGCCAGAATCCTGCTTTGCCCCAGCTCAGGGACCACCACCGAGGGGACACACGAGCGGCAAGGAAGGAGTTGTGTCCACCCCAGCGGCTCCTGGCCCCTGCAGGTCTGCAGCCGACCCCTCGGAACACAAAGAAAAGGAATTTTTCCTTACCGACAGCGGGGAATGGCACAAACCTCTGGATCAGGAGCCGAGTGGCCGGGGTAAACTTGTTTGCTCTCTGGATCAGAACATTAAGGCCCACCTTGGAATGGAGAAAAGCACACCAGAGAAGCAGAGGGTGAATGACCAGGGGCAGGGCAGACGGCGCAGTTTGGGGTCTCTCCCCGTGAAGAGGCGTTTGAGAACGAAACCTCCCCCCAGCTGCAGGGTTTGGCTGTGTAGGGCTCAGCCCTTCAGTCAATAGAGGGTTAAATCCAAATGCAGAGCTTAAAACAAGGGTTGAGCCCAGCCTTTGGGCTTAAATGAAGAGCTGAATCCGACTCTTGGGTTTAAATGAAGAGTTGAACCCAACTCTTTGGTTTAAATGAAGGGTTGAACCAACCTTTGGGCTTAAACAAAGAGCTGAGCCCAACTCTTGGGTTTAAATGAAGAGCTGAACCCAACTCTGGTTTAAATGAAGGGTTGAACCCGACTCTTGGGTTTAAATGAAGGATTAAACCAACCTTTGGGCTTAAACAAAGAGTTGAGCTCAATTCTTGGGTTTAAATGAAGAGTTGAACCCAAGTCTTTGGTTTAAATGAAGGGTTGAACCAACCTTTGGGCTTAAACAAAGAGCTGAGCTCAACTCTTGGGTTTAAATGAAGGGTTGAACCTGACTCTTGAGTTTAAATGAAGAGTTGAGCCCAACTCTTGGGTTTAAATGAAGGATTAAACCAACCTTTGGGCTTAAACAAAGAGTTGAGCTCAATTCTTGGGTTTAAATGAAGAGCTGAACCCAGCTCTGGTTTAAATGAAGGGTTGAACCAGCCTTTGGGCTTAAATAAAGAGTTGAGCCCAACTCTTGGGTTTAAATGAAGGGTTGAACCTGACTCTTGAGTTTAAATGAAGAGTTGAGCCCAACTCTTGGGTTTATATGAAAGGCTGAACCCAACTCCTGCGTTTAAATGAAGAGTTGAACCAACCTTTGGGCTTAAACAAAGAGTTGAATCCAGCTCTTGGGTCTAAATGAAGGACTGGACCCAGCACTGGGTTTAAACGAAGGGTTGAACCCAACTCCTGGGTTTAAATGAAGGACTGGACCCAGCACTGGGTTTAAATGAAGGGTTGAACCCAGCACTGGGTTTAAATGAAGGACTGGACCCAGCACTGGGTTTAAATGAAGGGTTGAACCCGACTCCTGGGTTTGCACAAAGTGTCGAACCCAGCGGCTGGATTGGACCAAACCTTTGGGTTTAAATGAAGGATTTAATTCAACTGTTGGGTTTACATGGAGGGTTGAACCCAATGGCTGGGTTTAAACCCAGCTAAAAGATAAGCCAGAAACCACTCCAGAAACCTTCTGGAAATGCCCTTGGCTGGATTTTTTTCCCAGTCCACTGCCATTTTCCCCATCCACCACAAAATCCGTGCCACTGGCAGTCCCCACCTAGCTGGGAAAAGCCCAAATTTCAATTAATTCCTTCTCCAAGGGTCTGGACTACACAACCCCATCCAGCGCCAACATTTGGGCTCTAAACTTTCTTATAACCACGGATTTATTTTTGTTGCCTCGTCCAGCCCTTGGATAATGCAGAGCTCTCCACAGTTTTTCATGGATCTGCGTGGTTTGTGGATGTTCATAGAAACAGCACCGAGGAGTCGCCGCCTCCTGAGCCTCCCACTGATAACGTTCAAAGCTGGGAGAATCTCCATCAAAATTGGCTTCATGCACAACTGGGGTTAAAAATCAACCAAATCTATTCACGGGGAATGACTTCTGTCTTTACATCACCCTCCCTCACAAGATTTTCTCTTTTTCGTCGCCCCTCCCCAAAAAAACCCCAAATGAACAAACAAAACCCAACAGCCCCAACCTGGGAATTTTCAGCTGGAAATGGAAACCTCGAGCAACGTGTGGCCGAAACATTTTCAGCCCAAAATGCAGCAAAATAAAATAAAATAAAATAAAATAAAATAAAAATTAAATTTTTTTTAAAAAAAAAATCATCCCAAACCAAAACTCTGCCAGAAAACAGCAATTTGGGGGGTGGGGGATTGAAAACCAAAGAGAAGCCTGGGAGAAGATGTTTTGCAGGCTGCTGCATTGTACGTGCACATCCCAACACATCCCAGCTGGGAGGAAGAGGTGGAGAAGCACAACTGCTGGGTAAGCCTTGCATGGGCACAGGGCTGCTTTTCCAGCCCCAGGAAATATTTCCAGAGCTTTTCCTGAGGTTTTCACCCAGACCCCAAGCAGGAACTCCTCCTCTTGCCCTCAGCAAACGCAGCTCTAGAGCTGAGCCCAAGAGAGCCACAGTGATTCTGCTTAGTCTGGACAGCAGTGAGGGCTTGTCTTGAATTTCTTCCCTTTCAAAAATGACTGAATGATTTTTATTTTATTTTATTTTATTTACATTTTGCAGGTGTTGGGATGGGTCTTTTCAAAGTCTGAACACCTCCAGAAACTGTAACACAGTCTACAATGTGCGGCTTTAAAAGAAGCTAGTTTTAAGCCTGGCTTTGCTGGTCTGCCCCGTGGATTTGGGTATTTAGTCTGGATATTTAGTCTGGATACGGTTAATCCGCGTCCGTGACAAATTTTGTTGGGTTTGCGGCCCCTGCTTGGAGGTTTGATGGAGGATTTGACCATGAAGTGGCAGGGCAGCAGCTTCTGAAAGAGAAAAGCTGAGCCTGGGAGAGCCACCACTGTGAGGGCAGTGAAATAAAAGCATTTTACTTCCACATTTAATGTGATGAACTCGCTCCCCACCTACAGCAACCCCCCTGCTGGGAACATGAAATTAAATGTTGCTGGAGATTAAATCCCATCTCCCAAATCCTCAGCGCAAGGAGTGGATATGGGAAACTAATGAGGGTTTGTTTTCTACAGTTTGGAAATTGCTGTCGCCGATCTGTGAGCTCCTTCCCACAGGCCATGAGGTGGGATGAGGGTGAACAGGGCAGGGGCAGGAACCGCTCAGCCTCAGGCCACCAAGGCAAGAGGGCCATCAAGGAGATGTTAATGAGTTTAATTACTCGGGACTGGCCGAAGGACGCTGTTGAGGCAAATTCATCTGTTAAAAGCCAACCCCAGGTTTATTATTGTGACCCCCACTGAGTCACTGCAGCACTGGTGATGGAAGCGTGGAACAGAACCAGGGGGATTCACCTCACCAAACCTGGCACAACCACAGAACCACGGAGCCTGCAAAAGACCTGAGATGGAGTCCAGCCATGCCCAGCACCGCCCAGGCCACCAGTGCCCCGTGTCCCCAAGGGCCACAGTCACAGCTGCAAAACCCCTGCAGGGATGGGGACTCCACTCCTGCCCTGGGCACCAGTGCTTGACAACTCCTTTGGTGATGGAAATCTTCCTTGTATCCAACCTAAACCTTCCCTGGCACAGCCTGAAGCTGCTTCCAGCTCTCCTATGGCTCCTCTTGCAGCTCAGCTTCTCCGGGAAACCTGCTCCAGCGTTTGACAGAATTCCACAATGGTCGGGGTGGGAAGGGATCCTAAAGGACATCCACGGGCAGGGACACCTCCCACTGCCCCAGGGTGCTCCGAGCCCCAGTGCCCAGCCTGGCCTTGGACACTGCCAGGGATGAGGAGTCATCCATCTGCAAATTCCTGACGGTGACCCAGATCAAATCCAGCTTTTTCCAACTGCCTGGATTGCGGAGGTTTCCTCCTGCAGAGCACTCCCTGGATGTGGCTGAGGGAGCCAGGGGGAGCCGGACACAGGAGTGGACGCAGGGACACTGGAGTGGACACAGGGACACAGGAGTGGACACAGGGACACAGGAGTGGACACTGGGATGCAAGAGTGGACACAGGGATGCAAGAGTGGACACAGGGACACAGGAGTGGACATAGGGATGCAAGAGTGGACACAGGGACACAGGAGTGGACACAGGGACACTGGAGTGGACACTGGGATGCAAGAGTGGACACAGGGACACGTGGCTGGGCACAGGGACACAAGGCTGGACAAAGGGACACAGGAGTGGACATAGGAGTGGATACAAGGATGCATGGCTGGACACAGGGACACAGGAGTGGACACAGGAACACAAAGCTGGACATAGGGACACTGGAGTGGACACAGGGACACAGGAGTGGACACAGGGATGCAGGAGTGGACACAGGGATGCAAGAGTGGACACAGGGACACAGGAGTGGACACTGGGACACTGGAGTGGACATAGGAGTGGATACAAGGATGCATGGCTGGACACAGGGATGCAAGAGTGGGCACAGGGACAAATGAGTGGACACTGGGATACTGGAGTGGACACAGGAACACGTGGCTGGGCACAGGGACACAAGGATGGACAAAGGGACACAGGAGTGGACACATGGACACAGGAGTGGTTACAGGGACACTGGAGTGGACATATGAGTGGACACAAGGACATATGAGTGGACACAAGGACACATGGCTGGACACAGGGACACTGGAATGGACACAGGGATATATGGCTGGACACAGGGATGCAAGAATGGAATCAGGGACACAAAGCTGGACACAGGGACACAGGAGTGGACATAGGAGTGGACACAAGGACATACGGTTGGACACAGGGACACATGGCTGGACACAGGAACACAAAGCTGGACATAGGGACACAGGAGTGGATACAGGGACACAGGAGTGGACATAGGAGTGGATACAAGGACACAAGGCTGGACACAGGGACACATGGCTGGACACAGGGACACATGGCTGGACGCAGGGACGCAAGAGTGGACACAGGAGGGGATACAAGGACATGTGGCTGGACGCAGGGACGCAAGAGTGGACACAGGGACACAAGGCTGGACACAGGGACACTGGAGTGGACAGGGACATATGGTTGGACACAGGGACACTGGAGTGGACACAGGGACACTGGACTGGACACAGGGACACATGGCTGGACACAGGGACACAGGAAGGGACAGGGACATATGGTTGGACACAGGGATACTGGAGTCAACACAGGGACACATGGCTGAATGCAGGGACACAGCAGTGGACACAGAGACACAAGGCTGGACACAGGGACACAGGACTGGACACAGGGACACGTGACACCAACACCTCCTAACAACACAAAACAAAAAAGGATCAAACACCGTCACTGGGAGAGAAACCTCACCCAGGGCTCTCCTGTGCCTCTGGCAGCACTCTGCCCTCCCTCCCTCCCTCCCAAGAATTCCTGCCTTTTCTTTGGCTCCCAGTTTTGTTTCAGCATCAACAACATTCCCTCAGCAGAAGGACAATGTTTGTGATGTCACTGCACTCTGAAACCATCAGACCCATTCAGAGCCCAACATGTCTGATCCCTTTTCCTCTTCCTGTCTCAAAAAGTTCTGACCTCATGCCTACCAAAACACCAATTCTAAAACCATGGGAATTTTTTAAAAACTCCCTGCTTTTTTCTGCCTTTCAATGAAGGTTTTTGAGTTTAATTTCCCACCTTTCAATGAAGGTTTTTGAAGCCTGAGAGATGGTTTTGAATGCCTGACATTGGCAATGGCCAAGCCCACACCTCTTAAACCCGGCCCAGAGCAGTAAATCCATCCAAGGAGCTGTGTCACGTGTTGGGAGGGAGTTTTTACAAAATAAAGGGATCTCAGGAGTCCAGCGAGCATTCGCTGGTAGATGACAGCACCCAAACGTTGCTGAGCCACTCTCCAGACTTTGTGGACTGTGCTGGAGAAATCTCCGCTGATTTAAGGGATTCAGCTCCAGGGCATCCCTGAGCACTGCAGCTGGAGCTGGCTGTTCCAAGGGACCTGGGAAGTCATCTTGGAAAGAGGGACTGGCTCCAAAGGAGGTTATCCCTCGTCCCCCCAGTCACCAGATTGGATTAGAACTAATTGGATCTGATGAGTCCCATCCAGCCAAGCTGGAGAAAAGAGCATTAGGAGAAGGAAGGAAAAAAACTCATTCATTAGGGCTGGGAGGTGAAGATGGAGGCAGAGAGATGGAAAACTGGGCTCTTTCCCAACTGGAGCTTTCCCAAGCCAAGGAGAACAGAATGGAGGAGTCTCAGGGAAGGGAAAGCAATAAGGATCCGAGTGGGGAAGGAAGTTGGAGAGGAGCAAGAGTAAGGGAAGGAGGAAACCACTCCCAAGACAATTCCAGGAGGGATGGCCACAGCAGCCCCGCAGTTGGGTGCATCAAGGGAAGAGAATGGTGCGGTCTGGAACAGACTGGAGAAGAGTGGGATTCGTGCCGAGAACAAGACAAACTTGGTTTGGGAGATGGTGGAGAAAGGAGGGTGAGGGGCCGTGCCCAAGACAAGGGGGCGTTGTCTCACACCAAGTTTTCCATGCACCTGGATCCTGTCCAGAGGCAGCACCACTCCTGGGGCTCGTGGGGATGGAAGGAAGGGATGAGAACAAACCTGCTGGAGACGGAAACATCCCAATGAAACAAGAGAGAAAACGCTGCAGAGAGGCGCATGGAGATTGGGAGGGGACAGTCAGGGAATCCCAGGGCAAGCTGGGTTGGGAGGAACCTTAAGGGTCATCTACTCCCAATCCCCATCCATGGGCAGGGACGCTTCCACCATCCCAGGCTGCCCCAAGCCCCCGTGTCCAGCCTGGCCTGGGACACTCCAGGGATCCAGGGGATTCACAGCCTGGCCTGGGACACTGCCAGGGATCCAGGGGATCCACAGCCTGGCCTGGGACACCTCCAGGGATCCGCAGCCTGGCCTGGGACACTCCAGGGATCCAAGGGATCCACAGCCTGGCCTGGGACACCTCCAGGGATCCAGAGCCTGGCCTTGGACACTGCAGGGATCCAGGGATCCACAGCCTGGCCTGGGACACTCCAGGGATCCAGAGCCTGGCCTGGGACACTCCAGGGATCCAGGGATCCACAACCCGGTCTGGGACACCTCCAGGGATCCAGGGATCCACAGCCTGGCCTGAGACACTGCCAGGGATCCACAGCCTGGCCTGGGACACTGCCAGGGATCCACAGCCTGGCCTGGGACACTCCAGGGATCCAGAGGATCCACAGCCTGGTCTGGGACACTGCCAGGGATCCAGGGGATCCACAACCCGGTCTGGGACACCTCCAGGAATCCAGGGATCCACAGCCTGGCCTGGGACACTCCAGGGATCCACAGCCTGGCCTGGGACACCTCCAGGGATCCACAGCCTGGCCTGGGACACTCCAGGGATCCAGGGGATCCACAGCCTGGCCTGGGACACTGCTGGGATTCCAGGGGATCCACAGCCTGGCCTGGGACACCTCCAGGGATCCAGGGATCCACAGCCTGGCCTGGGACACTCGAGGGAGGGGCTTGGCAGGATCCAGCAGGTGCCAGGTGCTCCAGACTCCATGGACAGGACGGTGACGGGCACTGGGAGCATTCCCAGAGAACCCCACATCCTTGTCTCCCACTGCACCCCAGGCTCAGGGCTGTGCCTTTGGGAGTGGCTTCTGCAGCTCCAGCGGATTCTGGGCTCCAGGAAGGAGCTGCCAGGCTGAGAGATCCAACCACTCCCTTCCGCAGCCCAGGAATGAACAGAGGAAGGGATGTGCAGGAACAGGAGCTTCTGAGCAGAGAGATGCAGACTTCGGAGGCAGGCACCGCTTCATTTCCAACTTAAGCCTGACCAGCAGCTCCTGGGATCCACTGGGATTTTCCTGCTGCTCCCACGGAGGAGGGGGCCAGGCCACGCTCCATCGCCTCCAGCTCCTGAAGTTTTCCAGGCTGCCCTGAGCAGGACGGAGCCGAGGCGGCGGGAGGGCTCAGCTCTCCCCGGCTGATTATGGACATCACACCCCATTCGCAGGCTGTCAGCGCAGCCTCGCAGACAATTATCGGGAACGGGGAGCGGGATTGGAAAAATCCGCAGGGGCACCTCCACCTGGAGAGCGGAGCGAGAAATGGTGTGCGAGAGTTCAGCGCGGGAGCGGGGAAGGAGGAGCAGCGCCGGGACGGGGGAGCACACGGCACGGGGAGGGAATGGGATTGATGGAGTGGGAGGGAATGGGATGGATGGAAAGGGAAGGAATGGGATGGATGGAAAGGGAAGGAATGGGATTGCTGGAGCGGGAAGGAATGGGATTGCTGGAGTGGGAGGGAATGGGATTGCTGGAGTGGGAAGGAATGGGATGGATGGAAAGGGAAGGAATGGGATGGATGGAAAGGGAAGGAATGGGATTGCTGGAGTGGGAGGGAATGGGATTGCTGAAGTGGGAAGGAATGGGATGGATGGAAAGGGAAGGAATGGGATTGCTGGAGTGGGAAGGAATGGGATTGATGGAAAGGGAAGGAATGGGATTGAGGGAAAGGGAGGGAATGGGATTGCTGGAGTGGGAAGGAATGGGATGGATGGAAAGGGAAGGAATGGGATTGCTGGAGTGGGAGGGAATGGGATGGATGGAAAGGGAAGGAATGGGATTGCTGGAGTGGGAAGGAATGGGATTGCTGGAGTGGGAAGGAATGGGATTGCTGGAGTGGGAAGGAATGGGGTGGATGGGAAGGGATTGATGGAATGGGAAGGATTGGGATTGGTGGCACAGGAAGGAATGGGATTGCTGGAAAGGGAAGGAATGGGATGGATGGAAAGGGAAGGAATGAGAGTGATGGCACGGGAAGAAATGGGATTAATGGCATGGGAAGGGGAAAGGGGAAAGGGGAAAAGAAAGGAAAGGAAAGGAAAGGAAAGGAAAGGAAAGGAAAGGAAAGGAAAGGAAAGGAAAGGAAAGGAAAGGAAAGGAAAGGAAAGGAAAGGAAAGGAAAGGAAAGGAAAGGAAAGGAAAGGAAAGGAAAGGGATTGTCGGAATGGGAAGGATTGGGATTGCTGGTGTGGGGAGGAATGGGATTACTGGAAAGGAAAGGAATGGGATTGCTGGAATGGGATTGCTGGCACAGGAAGGAATGGGATTGCTGGAAAGGGAAGGATTGGGATTGCTGGAATGGGATTGCTGGCACAGGAAGGAATGGGATTGCTGGAAAGGGAAGGATTGCTGACATGGAAAGAAATGGGATTGCTGGCTGAACCCCTCCAAGCTGAGCCCTTCCCAGCTCCCTCAGCTCTTCCAGGTGCTCCAGCCCCAGGATCCAAACAGACCAGGACACTAAAACCTTCCTGCTCCTCTCCAGTTTTCCCCTAATTTGGTTCCAAACACACTCAAGTGTAACTCCACAGCCTGTCACAGCTGTGCTCACTGTGGACAACCCAGAGCACCAGTAAATCCCACTGGCAGCTGTTCCCGACCTCCAGCGGCTCCTGCAGAGTCAGGATTTAGGGTCAGGAATTAAGAAAACACTTCCAAAACTGAGAGCTCTGGGTCTGCCCGTGCCTTAAACACCCTGTGGGTGCCAGCAGCGCCTCCAGGATGGGTCCTTAGGAGCTGATATTAACGGCATTAATCACCTGAATTCCAACCCAGGTTTCCCGGTGAGGGAAAAGGAACGTCCAGGGACACTGGAAGTGCAGGGATCAGCACCAAGCCCTCAGCCCGGCTGCAGCCATGGTTACGGGACACTGCTTCTCCCTGTCACCCAGAAGGAGACAGAACACCTACTTCCGTCAGAATTTAGCTCAGGTTGCTAAGCGAGAAGCAAATATTTATTTGTCTCTGTGCTGACAGGCCCACAAACCCCAGAGCTGCGCTGAAATAAACCTTGGTCCAAGTTACCAACCCTGGGCTCCCGGGAATGGAGGGGAAGGAGGGTGTCACCGAGACACACAAAGAAATCACACGCAGACAAGAGATTTTCGCAGAGGTTCCTCTGATCCCAGCTCCCAGCTGAGAGAGCGGAGAGAAGAGGAGCCCCTTTGTTTATTCTTTTACTTTTTATCCATTTGTGGGTCCGGCAGAAGATTGGCTTTTTGGGGTTTCCACCCCTCAGCCTCAGCGGCCAGACGAATTGTCAGTTACAATTGTTTTCAGGTTAGAAATGTGCAAACAAAGGACAGAGAATGAAAAACAAAGGATTTGTTTATATTACTTCTCTGGGAAAGGTAGAAAACTGCTCTAATATTCTACAGTAACTAAAAGATCTGACTCCATTTATGAAAATCAAAAGGCTAATAAAGAAACTCAGAAAAACCAGGATGACAGGAGGGAGATTGGGAATTGGGGCAAAGCCCCAACCAGCTCTCACACCTGTCTGGGCTCCCCTTCCACCGGGGGACAGCTGAGGCCCCGTCCCCAGGGAAGCTCAGTGTCACCGTGGCCGTCACCAAGGGTTTCCTGGCCGAGCTACAGCCCCAGGGCAGGCTCTGTGCCCCGCCAGGGCTCCTCACTGTGGAAACCTTTGAACCCCCGTCCTGGTTTGCAATGCAAGATGTGTTCTAGTCCCACTCTGTTGAATCCGGCTGAGGAGGTGTTTTGTTTTTTTTTCTTTAACTCTAGGGGGAATGGGGTGGGCACCTTCTGTTAATGGACAGCTGTTGAACCAGGCAGGGCAGTGTTCTTTATCCCTTCCAGGACCCATTCCCCATAACTCTGGGGTTTATCTCCTGTTAAACCAGGTGTGTCACTGTTTTTATCCCTTCCAGGACCCATCTCTCATGACTCTGGGGTTTATCTCCTGTTAAACCAGGTGTGTCACTGTTTTTATCCCTTCCAGGACCCATCCCTCATGACTCTGGGGTTTATCTCCTGTTAAACCAGGTGTGTCACTGTTTTTATCCCTTCCAGGACCCATCTCTCATGACTCTGGGGTTTATCTCCTGTTAAACCAGGTGTGTCACTGTTTTTATCCCTTCCAGGACCTATTCCCCATGACTCTGGGCTTTATCTCCTGTTAAACCAGGCGTGTCACCGTTCTTTATCCCTTCCAGGACCTGTCCCTCATGACTCTGGGGTTTATCTCCTGTTAAACCAGGTGTGTCACTGTTTTTATCCCTTCCAGGACCCATCCCTCATGACTCTGGGGTTTATCTCCTGTTAAACCAGGTGTGTCACTGTTTTTATCCCTTCCAGGACCCGTTCCCCATGACTCTGGGGTTTATCTCCTGTTAAACCAGGTGTGTCACTGTTTTTATCCCTTCCAGGACCCATTCCCCATGACTCTGGGGTTTATCTCCTGTTAAACCAGGTGTGTCACTGTTTTTATCCCTTCCCTCCTCCCCGCAGGGATCTCTGCTGTTCAGGGGCCCTCCAGGCTCACTGCAGGCCTGAGACAATTCCATCAGCCCCGGGGAGGAGCCCGGCATTCCCAGCCGGATCAAACCCGGGACAGGGAACAGCAGCACAGCCCGTGTGCGCTGGATTGCCAGAGGAACCCCGGAGCACCTCAGCACCACGGAACCTTCTGCAGGATCCTCTCTGCTCCACCAGAGCCACACCCGGCACTGCAGGAGGATTGATCTGGGCTGTGTCCAGCTCCCAGACCAACAGGGCGTCAGCTCGTGTTCTGACTCTGTCAGGGTTCTTCCAGGATTTTTGTTCGATTCCTTGGTTTTTTGTACTACTACATTTGTATTTTAATATTCCCAGTGAAGAACTGCTATTCCTATTCCCATCTCTTTTCCTGAAAGCCCCTTAATTTCAAAATTACAATAATCTGGAGAGAGAGAGTTCACATTCCCCTCTCCAAGGGCAGCCCCAGCTTTTCCTTTACCTCTCTTTCCAAACCAAGACACAGAATTCCAAACTCAATCCGCTGTCTTGGCTGGAAGAAGCAGAACTTCCACACAATGAACGAACCCCCAACCTCTTCCCAAAAAAACCCCACGTGTGTTTTGGGTTGCAACAGGTAACCAAAAGTGTGCATTATCCTAATTCCATCTGTTGGAACCGCCTGGGGAGGTGTTTTTATCCCTTCCCTCCTCCCCACAGGGATCTCTGCTGTTCAGGGGCCCTCCAGGCTCACTGCAGGCCTGAGACAATTCCATCAGCCCCGGGGAGGAGCCCGGCATTCCCAGCCGGATCAAACCCGGGACAGGGAACAGCAGCACAGCCCGTGTGCGCCGGATCGCCAGAGGAACCCCGGAGCACCTCAGCACCACGGAACCTTCTGCAGGATCCTCTCTGCTCCACCAGAGCCACACCCGGCACTGCAGGAGAACACTTTCCTCTGCGCCAGGGTGCTCCAACGTGTCCTTGGACACTTCCAGGGGTGGGGCAGCCCCAGTTTCCCTGGGCAAAGGAAGCCTACTTCCCTATAGAAATAATAAAGTTATTATTGATAATCGTTATCCTTATAAAATTACATCTAAACAGCAATTTTTACCAATAAAATCAGCTTCATGCAGCTTTTTTTAACCTATAAAAACGTGAAAAAATAGCAGAGTAAGAGTGTGTGTGTGTGTGTGTCAGCTGGAAAGAGTTTCTGCCTAATCACAGCCCCCCCCCTGATCTGTGCAGCTCTTGGCACTGGAATACTGGGGGAATAAAAAATTCCAAACATTTAAAACAGGCTTGGTCTTTCTCAAGTCTTTTTCCTTCTCCCGGCCTTTGTTTGCCTTGTTTAGGAAAACCAGCTGGCATTAATTGCACTTGGTGCACCACCAGCATGAACAGCAGCCAGATATCAGGAATTGGAGCCTAATCCCAGGAATCCACTCAATTGTTTGGGGGAAAAAAAAAAAAAAAAAAAATTACATTATCACTCTGTTCAGAACAGCGGTAAAATGAGGGAGCAGAAGGAAAGAGGCTGGTGGGGGGACAGTGGGATAAAAATAAACCACAGCAACAGGAAGAGAAACAGGGATATCAGAGGATGGAATTCCCAGATTTGCTGTGGGTGTCCCTGGATCCCCGGCAGTGTCCCAGGCCAGGTTGGACACTGGGGCTTGGAGCAGCCTGGGACAGTGGGAGGCGTCCCTGCCCATGGATGGGGTGGGAACGGGATGGGATTGGGATCTGTTCCAACCCAAACACCTTTCCCAGCCTTATTTCAAGTGATTCCTTCACAGGAGTCATGCACAGGAGAAGGGATGAAATTCTGGACCTGGCACAGATCTCCCTGCACGAAGCTGTGCCGTGACCTGGCTTGGGATGGGAGTAGCTGGAGAGAAAAGGAAATACGGGGAGAAAAATATGGAGTGAAAGAATATTGATTCCTCCTGAGCTTCTCATGCCTCTTTTCACAGGGGAGTTTCCCACAGCTCCCTGATGGTCCCTTCTGCGCTCTGGACCTGCCCTCCTGCTCCAGCAGGATCCGAGGCAGCCCAAGGAATTAAATTTAATTAACCCCCAAGCCCTGTGTAGTGGATTGTGTAACCTAGAATTGTGAGTTCTGTTCCATCTGTTGAAAGCGGTTTTTTGGGAGATGTTTCATCCTTCTCTTGTAACTCCAGGGTGGAAGGAGGAGGATGCCTCCTGATAACGTCCCAGCCATCAAACCCAGGTGGGGCCGTGTTTGTTGTCTCTGTCACCACCCTCCACCCTCCAGGGGACATCTCCTGATAACGGCCCATCAGTGCCCACCGGTGCCAGGACACATTCCATCACCCACTGGGAGATGCTGCACACACTGGGGAGGAGCCAGCTGCTCCCAGCTGGATGAAAACTGGCACTGAAGGACACGAGGGATCCGGGTTTTCCACGGGATCCCCGGAGGAAGACCGGACCCATCTCACCAGCACTGGACTTCCCACAGGACCATCTCCGCTCCCCAGAACCACAGCTGTTACTGCAGGAGGATTTATCTGGGCTGCTCCCAGCACCCTGAGCACAGGGTGCCAGCTCGGATCCCTGACCCTGCCAGGGCTTTTCCAGGATCCCTGTTTGCTTCCTTGCTTGTTTTTTGTACTACTACATTGGTATTTTTTATTTTTTTTTTATAATATTCCTAGTAAAGAACTGTTACTCCTATTTCCCATATCTCTGCCTGAAAGCCCCTAATTGCAAAATGATAATTTGGAGGGAAGGGGGTTTCCATTCTCCATTCCCAGGGAGGCTCCGGCTTTCCCTGGCACACACCTGTCCTTCCAAACCAAGACACCCTGCCTGGGCTGCGCCAGCACCTGCACACTGCACGGGTTCCTTACCAAAGCCTCCCAGCTCCTCGGGGGACAAAACTCTGCCCAGA